>NW_023493676.1:467500-487500 GCF_013265735.2 Oncorhynchus mykiss
TGTGTGAGGTGCGTGTGAGGTGTGTAGGTGTGTGAAGTGCGTGTGAGGTGTGTGTTAGGTGTGTGAGGTGTGTGTTAGGTGTGTGTGAGGTGTGTGTTAGGTGTGTGTGAGGTGTGTGTGAGGTGTGTTAGGTGTGTGTGAGGTATGTGAGGTGTGTGTACCTGTGTATTAGGTGTGAGGTGTGTATTAGTTGTGAGTTGTGTGTACCTGTGTATTAGGTGTGAGGTGTGTGTACCTGTGTATTAGGTGTGAGGTGTGTGTACCTGTGTATTAGGTGTGAGGTGTGTGTACCTGTGTATTAGCTGTGAGGCGTGTGTACCTGTGTATTAGCTGTGTGTTGGGTGTGAGGTGTTTATTAGGTGTGAGGTGTGTGTACCTGTGTATTAGTTGTAGGTGTGTGTACCTGTGTATTAGGTGTAGGTGTGTGTACCTGTGTATTAGGTGTAGGTGTGTGTACCTGTGCATTAGGTGTGAGGTGTGTACCTGTGTATTAGGTGTGAGGTGTGTGTTAGGTGTGAGGTGTGTGTACCTGTGCATTAGGTGTGAGGTGTGTGTACCTGTGCATTAGGTGTGAGGTGTGTATACCTGTGTATTAGGTGTGAGGTGTGTATTAGGTGTGAGGTGTGTGTACCTGTGCATTAGGTGTGAGGTGTGTGTACCTGTGTATTATGTGTGAGGAGTGTATTAGGTGTGAGGTGTGTGTACCTGTGCATTAGGTGTGAGGTGTGTGTACCTGTGTATTAGGTGTGAGGTGTGTATTAGGTGTGAGGTGTGTGTACCTGTGTATTAGGTGTGATGAGGTGTGTATTAAGTGTGAGGTGTGTATTAGGTGCGAGGTGTGTGTACCTGTGCATTAGATGTGTGTACCTGTGTATTAGGTGTGAGGTGTGTGTACCTGTGTATTAGGTGTGAGGTGTGTGTACCTGTGTATTAGCTGTGTATTGGGTGTGAGGTGTTTATTAGGTGTGAGGTGTGTGCACCTGTGTATTAGTTGTAGGTGTGTGTACCTGTGTATTAGGTGTAGGTGTGTGTACCTGTGTATTAGGTGTAGGTGTGTGTACCTGTGCATTAGGTGTGAGGTGTGTACCTGTGTATTAGGTGTGAGGTGTGTGTACCTGTGCATTAGGTGTGAGGTGTGTGTACCTGTGCATTAGGTGTGAGGTGTGTGTACCTGTGTATTAGGTGTGACGTGTGTGTACCTGTGCATTAGGTGTGAGGTGTGTGTACCTGTGTATTAGGTGTGAGGTGTGTATTAGGTGTGAGGTGTGTGTACCTGTGCATTAGGTGTGAGGTGTGTGTACCTGTGTATTAGGTGTGAGGTGTGTATTAGGTGTGAGGTGTGTGTACCTGTGTATTAGGTGTGATGAGGTGTGTATTAAGTGTGAGGTGTGTATTAGGTGTGAGGAGTGTGTACCTGTGTATTAGATGTGTGTACCTGTGTATTAGGTGTGAGGTGTGTGTACCTGTGTATTACGTGTGAGGTGTGTGTACCTGCGTATTAGGTGTGTATTAGGTGTGTAGGTGTGTGTACCTGTGTATCAGGTGTGAGGTGTGTATTAGGTGTGAGGTGTGTGTACCTGTGTATTAGGTGTGTGTACCTGTGTATTAGATGTGAGGTGTGTATTAGGTGTGTATTAGGTGTGTGTACCTGTTTATTAGGTGTGAGGTGTGTATTAGGTGTGAGGTGTGTATTAGGTGTGAGGTGTGTGTACCTGTGTATTAGGTGTGTGTACCTGTGTATTAGATGTGAGGTGTGTATTAGGTGTGTGTACCTGTGTATTAGGTGTGTAGGTGTGTATTAGGTGTGAGATGTGTATTAGGTGTGAGGTGTGTATTAGGTGTGTGTACCTGTGTTTTAGGTGTGAGGTGTGTATTAGGTGTGAGGTGTGTATTAGATGTGTGTACCTGTGCATTAGGTGTGAGGTGTGTGTACCTGTGTATTAGGTGTAAGGTGTGTATTAGGTGTGTATTAGGTGTGAGGTGTGTGTACCTGTGTATTAGGTGTGTACCTGTGTATTAGGTGTGTAGGTGTGTGTACCTGTGTATTAGGTGTATACCTATGTATTAGGTGTGTACCTGTGTATTAGGTGTGTAGGTGTGTGTACCTGTGTATTATGTGTTTGTACCTGTGTATTAGGTGTGTATACCTGTGTATTAGGTGTGTACATGTGTATTAGGTGTGTAGGTGTGTGTACCTGTGTATTAGGTGTGTAGGTGTGTGTACCTGTGTACCTGTGTATTAGGTGTGTGTACCTGTGCTGCAGCTCCTGTACTTGTGGTTGTGTCCGTGCAGCAGGAGGCTGAACACCAACATGAGGATCATGATCAGACCAATCAGAGACAGGACCAACAGGAACCACCACTCCTCATAGAAGGGACGGTCCCACAGAGCTACGGACAAGACATATCACTGTTATGAAGGCATTTATATCCAGTCTGGAGACATATCACTGTTATGAAGGCCTTTATAACCAGTCTGGAGACATATCACTGTTATGAAGGCCTTTATAACCAGTCTGGAGACATATCACTGTTATGAAGGCCTTTATAACAAGTCTGGAGACATATCACTGTTATGAAGGCATTTATAACAAGTCTGGAGACATATCACTGTTATGAAGGCCTTTATAACCAGTCTGGAGACAGGATGAAAGACATATCATAGTTATGAAGGCCTTTATAACCAGTCTGGAGACATATCACTGTTATGAAGGCCTTTATAACCAGTCTGGAGACATATCACTGTTATGAAGGCCTTTATAACCAGTCTGGAGACAGGATGGAGACATATCACTGTTATGAAGGCCTTTATATCCAGTCTGGAGACAGGATGGAGACATATCACTGTTATGGAGGCCTTTATAACCAGTCTGGAGACAGGATGGAGACATATCACTGTTATGAAGGCCTTTATAACCAGTCTGGAGACATATCACTGTTATGAAGGCCTTTATAAAAATTCTGGAGACATATCACTGTTATGAAGGCCTTTATAACCAGTCTGGAGACATATCACTGTTATGAAGGCCTTTATAACCAGTCTGGAGACATATCACTGTTATGGTGGCCTTTATAACCAGTCTGGAGACATATCACTGTTATGAAGGCCTTTATAACCAGTCTGGAGACAGGATGGGAGACATATCACTGTTATGAAGTTCTTTACACCCAGTCTGGAGACATATCACTGTTATGAAGGCCTTTATAACCAGTCTGGAGACATATCACTGTTATGGAGGCCTTTATAACCAGTCTGGAGACAGGATGGGAGACATATCACTGTTATAAAGGCCTTTATAACCAGTCTGGAGACAGGATGGAGACATATTACTGTTATGAAGGCCTTTATAACCAGTCTGGAGACATATCACTGTTATGAAGGCCTTTATAACCAGTCTGGAGACATATCACTGTTATGAAGGCCTTTATAACCAGTCTGGTGACATATCACTGTTATGATGGCCTTTATAACCAGTCTGGAGACATATCACTGTTATGGAGGCCTTTATAACCAGTCTGGAGACAGGATGGAGACATATCACTGTTATGGAGGCCTTTATAACCAGTCTGGAGACATATCACTGTTATGAAGGCCTTTATAACCAGTCTGGAGACAGGATGGAGACATATCATTGTTATGAAGGCCTTTATAACCAGTCTGGAGACATATCACTGTTATGAAGGCCTTTATAACCAGTCTGGAGACATATCACTGTTATGAAGGCCTTTATAACCAGTCTGGTGACATATCACTGTTATGATGGCCTTTATAACCAGTCTGGAGACATATCACTGTTATGGAGGCCTTTATAACCAGTCTGGAGACAGGATGGAGACATATCACTGTTATGAAGGCCTTTATAACCAGTCTGGAGACATATCACTGTTATGACGGCCTTTATAACCAGTCTGGAGACATGTCACTGTTATGAAGGCCTTTATAACCAGTGTGGAGACATATCACTGTTATGGAGGCCTTTATAACCAGTCTGGAGACATATCACTGTTATGAAGGCCTTTATAACCAGTCTGGAGACATATCACTGTTATGAAGGCCTTTATAACCAGTCTGGAGACATATCACTGTTATGAAGGCCTTTATAACCAGTCTGGAGACATATCACTGTTATGGAGGCCTTTATAACCAGTCTGGAGACATATCACTGTTATGGAGGCCTTTATAACCAGTCTGGAGACAGGATGGGAGACATATCACTGTTATGAAGGCCTTTATAACCAGTCTGGAGACATATCACTGTTATGAAGGCCTTTATAACCAGTCTGGAGACAGGATGGGAGACATATCACTGTTATGAAGTTCTTTACACCCAGTCTGGAGACATATCACTGTTATGAAGGCCTTTATAACCAGTCTGGAGACATATCACTGTTATGGAGGCCTTTATAACCAGTCTGGAGACAGGATGGGAGACATATCACTGTTATAAAGGCCTTTATAACCAGTCTGGAGACAGGATGGAGACATATTACTGTTATGAAGGCCTTTATAACCAGTCTGGAGACATATCACTGTTATGAAGGCCTTTATAACCAGTCTGGAGACATATCACTGTTATGAAGGCCTTTATAACCAGTCTGGTGACATATCACTGTTTTGATGGCCTTTATAACCAGTCTGGAGACATATCACTGTTATGGAGGCCTTTATAACCAGTCTGGAGACAGGATGGAGACATATCACTGTTATGAAGGCCTTTATAACCAGTCTGGAGACATATCACTGTTATGACGGCCTTTATAACCAGTCTGGAGACATGTCACTGTTATGAAGGCCTTTATAACCAGTCTGGAGACACATCACTGTAATGGAGGCCTTTATAACCAGTCTGGAGACATATCACTGTTATGAAGGCCTTTATAACCAGTCTGGAGACATATCACTGTTATGAAGGCCTTTATAACCAGTCTGGAGACATATCACTGTTATGAAGGCCTTTATAACCAGTCTGGAGACATATCACTGTTATGAAGGCCTTTATAACCAGTCTGGAGACAGGATGGAGACATATCACTGTTATGAAGGCCTTTATAACCAGTCTGGAGACAGGATGGAGACATATCACTGTTATGGAGGCCTTTATAACCAGTCTGGAGACAGGATGGAGACATATCACTGTTATGAAGGCCTTTATAACCAGTCTGGAGACATATCACTGTTATGAAGGCCTTTATAACCATTCTGGAGACATATCACTGTTATGAAGGCCTTTATAACCAGTCTGGAGACATATCACTGTTATGAAGGCCTTTATAACCAGTCTGGAGACATATCACTGTTATGGTGGCCTTTATAACCAGTCTGGAGAGAGGATGGGAGACATATCACTGTTATGAAGGCCTTTATAACCAGTCTGGAGACATATCACTGTTATGAAGGCCTTTATAACCAGTCTGGAGACATATCACTGTTATGGAGGCCTTTATAACCAGTCTGGAGACAGGATGGGAGACATATCACTGTTATAAAGGCCTTTATAACCAGTCTGGAGACAGGATGGAGACATATCACTGTTATGAAGGCCTTTATAACCAGTCTGGAGACATATCACTGTTATGAAGGCCTTTATAACCAGTCTGGAGACAGGATGGGAGACATATCACTGTTATGGAGGCCTTTATAACCAGTCTGGAGACATATCACTGTTATGAAGGCCTTTATAACCAGTCTGGAGACAGGATGGAGACATATCATTGTTATGAAGGCCTTTATAACCAGTCTGGAGACATATCACTGTTATGAAGGCCTTTATAACCAGTCTGGAGACATATCACTGTTATGAAGGCCTTTATAACCAGTCTGGTGACATATCACTGTTATGATGGCCTTTATAACCAGTCTGGAGACATATCACTGTTATGGAGGCCTTTATAACCAGTCTGGAGACAGGATGGAGACATATCACTGTTATGAAGGCCTTTATAACCAGTCTGGAGACATATCACTGTTATGACGGCCTTTATAACCAGTCTGGAGAAATGTCACTGTTATGAAGGCCTTTATAACCAGTGTGGAGACATATCACTGTTATGGAGGCCTTTATAACCAGTCTGGAGACATATCACTGTTATGAAGGCCTTTATAACCAGTCTGGAGACATATCACTGTTATGGAGGCCTTTATAACCAGTCTGGAGACAGGATGGAGACATATCACTGTTATGGAGGCCTTTATAACCAGTCTGGAGACATATCACTGTTATGAAGGCCTTTATAACCAGTCTGGAGACAGGATGGAGACATATCATTGTTATGAAGGCCTTTATAACCAGTCTGGAGACATATCACTGTTATGAAGGCCTTTATAACCAGTCTGGAGACATATCACTGTTATGAAGGCCTTTATAACCAGTCTGGTGACATATCACTGTTATGATGGCCTTTATAACCAGTCTGGAGACATATCACTGTTATGGAGGCCTTTATAACCAGTCTGGAGACAGGATGGAGACATATCACTGTTATGAAGGCCTTTATAACCAGTCTGGAGACATATCACTGTTATGACGGCCTTTATAACCAGTCTGGAGACATGTCACTGTTATGAAGGCCTTTATAACCAGTGTGGAGACATATCACTGTTATGGAGGCTTTTATAACCAGTCTGGAGACATATCACTGTTATGAAGGCCTTTATAACCAGTCTGGAGACATATCACTGTTATGAAGGCCTTTATAACCAGTCTGGAGACATATCACTGTTATGAAGGCCTTTATAACCAGTCTGGAGACATATCACTGTTATGGAGGCCTTTATAACCAGTCTGGAGACATATCACTGTTATGGAGGCCTTTATAACCAGTCTGGAGACAGGATGGGAGACATATCACTGTTATGAAGGCCTTTATAACCAGTCTGGAGACATATCACTGTTATGAAGGCCTTTATAACCAGTCTGGAGACAGGATGGGAGACATATCACTGTTATGAAGTTCTTTACACCCAGTCTGGAGACATATCACTGTTATGAAGGCCTTTATAACCAGTCTGGAGACATATCACTGTTATGGAGGCCTTTATAACCAGTCTGGAGACAGGATGGGAGACATATCACTGTTATAAAGGCCTTTATAACCAGTCTGGAGACAGGATGGAGACATATTACTGTTATGAAGGCCTTTATAACCAGTCTGGAGACATATCACTGTTATGAAGGCCTTTATAACCAGTCTGGAGACATATCACTGTTATGAAGGCCTTTATAACCAGTCTGGTGACATATCACTGTTATGATGGCCTTTATAACCAGTCTGGAGACATATCACTGTTATGGAGGCCTTTATAACCAGTCTGGAGACAGGATGGAGACATATCACTGTTATGAAGGCCTTTATAACCAGTCTGGAGACATATCACTGTTATGACGGCCTTTATAACCAGTCTGGAGACATGTCACTGTTATGAAGGCCTTTATAACCAGTCTGGAGACACATCACTGTAATGGAGGCCTTTATAACCAGTCTGGAGACATATCACTGTTATGAAGGCCTTTATAACCAGTCTGGAGACATATCACTGTTATGAAGGCCTTTATAACCAGTCTGGAGACATATCACTGTTATGAAGGCCTTTATAACCAGTCTGGAGACATATCACTGTTATGAAGGCCTTTATAACCAGTCTGGAGACAGGATGGAGACATATCACTGTTATGAAGGCCTTTATAACCAGTCTGGAGACAGGATGGAGACATATCACTGTTATGAAGGCCTTTATAACCAGTCTGGAGACATATCACTGTTATGAAGGCCTTTATAACCATTCTGGAGACATATCACTGTTATGAAGGCCTTTATAACCAGTCTGGAGACATATCACTGTTATGAAGGCCTTTATAACCAGTCTGGAGACATATCACTGTTATGGTGGCCTTTATAACCAGTCTGGAGAGAGGATGGGAGACATATCACTGTTATGAAGGCCTTTATAACCAGTCTGGAGACATATCACTGTTATGAAGGCCTTTATAACCAGTCTGGAGACATATCACTGTTATGGAGGCCTTTATAACCAGTCTGGAGACAGGATGGGAGACATATCACTGTTATAAAGGCCTTTATAACCAGTCTGGAGACAGGATGGAGACATATCACTGTTATGAAGGCCTTTATAACCAGTCTGGAGACATATCACTGTTATGAAGGCCTTTATAACCAGTCTGGAGACAGGATGGGAGACATATCACTGTTATGGAGGCCTTTATAACCAGTCTGGAGACATATCACTGTTATGAAGGCCTTTATAACCAGTCTGGAGACAGGATGGAGACATATCATTGTTATGAAGGCCTTTATAACCAGTCTGGAGACATATCACTGTTATGAAGGCCTTTATAACCAGTCTGGAGACATATCACTGTTATGAAGGCCTTTATAACCAGTCTGGTGACATATCACTGTTATGATGGCCTTTATAACCAGTCTGGAGACATATCACTGTTATGGAGGCCTTTATAACCAGTCTGGAGACAGGATGGAGACATATCACTGTTATGAAGGCCTTTATAACCAGTCTGGAGACATATCACTGTTATGACGGCCTTTATAACCAGTCTGGAGAAATGTCACTGTTATGAAGGCCTTTATAACCAGTGTGGAGACATATCACTGTTATGGAGGCCTTTATAACCAGTCTGGAGACATATCACTGTTATGAAGGCCTTTATAACCAGTCTGGAGACATATCACTGTTATGGAGGCCTTTATAACCAGTCTGGAGACAGGATGGAGACATATCACTGTTATGGAGGCCTTTATAACCAGTCTGGAGACATATCACTGTTATGAAGGCCTTTATAACCAGTCTGGAGACAGGATGGAGACATATCATTGTTATGAAGGCCTTTATAACCAGTCTGGAGACATATCACTGTTATGAAGGCCTTTATAACCAGTCTGGAGACATATCACTGTTATGAAGGCCTTTATAACCAGTCTGGTGACATATCACTGTTATGATGGCCTTTATAACCAGTCTGGAGACATATCACTGTTATGGAGGCCTTTATAACCAGTCTGGAGACAGGATGGAGACATATCACTGTTATGAAGGCCTTTATAACCAGTCTGGAGACATATCACTGTTATGACGGCCTTTATAACCAGTCTGGAGACATGTCACTGTTATGAAGGCCTTTATAACCAGTGTGGAGACATATCACTGTTATGGAGGCCTTTATAACCAGTCTGGAGACATATCACTGTTATGAAGGCCTTTATAACCAGTCTGGAGACATATCACTGTTATGAAGGCCTTTATAACCAGTCTGGAGACATATCACTGTTATGAAGGCCTTTATAACCAGTCTGGAGACATATCACTGTTATGGAGGCCTTTATAACCAGTCTGGAGACATATCACTGTTATGGAGGCCTTTATAACCAGTCTGGAGACAGGATGGGAGACATATCACTGTTATGAAGGCCTTTATAACCAGTCTGGAGACATATCACTGTTATGAAGGCCTTTATAACCAGTCTGGAGACAGGATGGGAGACATATCACTGTTATGAAGTTCTTTACACCCAGTCTGGAGACATATCACTGTTATGAAGGCCTTTATAACCAGTCTGGAGACATATCACTGTTATGGAGGCCTTTATAACCAGTCTGGAGACAGGATGGGAGACATATCACTGTTATAAAGGCCTTTATAACCAGTCTGGAGACAGGATGGAGACATATTACTGTTATGAAGGCCTTTATAACCAGTCTGGAGACATATCACTGTTATGAAGGCCTTTATAACCAGTCTGGAGACATATCACTGTTATGAAGGCCTTTATAACCAGTCTGGTGACATATCACTGTTATGATGGCCTTTATAACCAGTCTGGAGACATATCACTGTTATGGAGGCCTTTATAACCAGTCTGGAGACAGGATGGAGACATATCACTGTTATGAAGGCCTTTATAACCAGTCTGGAGACATATCACTGTTATGACGGCCTTTATAACCAGTCTGGAGACATGTCACTGTTATGAAGGCCTTTATAACCAGTCTGGAGACACATCACTGTAATGGAGGCCTTTATAACCAGTCTGGAGACATATCACTGTTATGAAGGCCTTTATAACCAGTCTGGAGACATATCACTGTTATGAAGGCCTTTATAACCAGTCTGGAGACATATCACTGTTATGAAGGCCTTTAAAACCAGTCTGGAGACATATCACTGTTATGAAGGCCTTTATAACCAGTCTGGAGACAGGATGGAGACATATCACTGTTATGAAGGCCTTTATAACCAGTCTGGAGACAGGATGGAGACATATCACTGTTATGGAGGCCTTTATAACCAGTCTGGAGACAGGATGGAGACATATCACTGTTATGAAGGCCTTTATAACCAGTCTGGAGACATATCACTGTTATGAAGGCCTTTATAACCATTCTGGAGACATATCACTGTTATGAAGGCCTTTATAACCAGTCTGGAGACATATCACTGTTATGAAGGCCTTTATAACCAGTCTGGAGACATATCACTGTTATGGTGGCCTTTATAACCAGTCTGGAGAGAGGATGGGAGACATATCACTGTTATGAAGGCCTTTATAACCAGTCTGGAGACATATCACTGTTATGAAGGCCTTTATAACCAGTCTGGAGACATATCACTGTTATGGAGGCCTTTATAACCAGTCTGGAGACAGGATGGGAGACATATCACTGTTATAAAGGCCTTTATAACCAGTCTGGAGACAGGATGGAGACATATCACTGTTATGAAGGCCTTTATAACCAGTCTGGAGACATATCACTGTTATGAAGGCCTTTATAACCAGTCTGGAGACAGGATGGGAGACATATCACTGTTATGGAGGCCTTTATAACCAGTCTGGAGACATATCACTGTTATGAAGGCCTTTATAACCAGTCTGGAGACAGGATGGAGACATATCATTGTTATGAAGGCCTTTATAACCAGTCTGGAGACATATCACTGTTATGAAGGCCTTTATAACCAGTCTGGAGACATATCACTGTTATGAAGGCCTTTATAACCAGTCTGGTGACATATCACTGTTATGATGGCCTTTATAACCAGTCTGGAGACATATCACTGTTATGGAGGCCTTTATAACCAGTCTGGAGACAGGATGGAGACATATCACTGTTATGAAGGCCTTTATAACCAGTCTGGAGACATATCACTGTTATGACGGCCTTTATAACCAGTCTGGAGAAATGTCACTGTTATGAAGGCCTTTATAACCAGTGTGGAGACATATCACTGTTATGGAGGCCTTTATAACCAGTCTGGAGACATATCACTGTTATGAAGGCCTTTATAACCAGTCTGGAGACATATCACTGTTATGAAGGCCTTTATAACCAGTCTGGAGACATATCACTGTTATGAAGGCCTTTATAACCAGTCTGGAGACATATCACTGTTATGGAGGCCTTTATAACCAGTCTGGAGACATATCACTGTTATGGAGGCCTTTATAACCAGTCTGGAGACAGGATGGAGACATATCACTGTTATGAAGGCCTTTATAACCAGCCTGGAGACATATCACTTTCATGAAGGCCTTTATAACCAGTCTGGAGACATATCACTGTTATGAAGGCCTTTGTAACCAGTCTGGTGACATATCACTGTTATGAAGGCCTTTATAACCAGTCTGGAGACAGGATGGAGACATATCACTGTTATGAAGGCCTTTATAACCAGTCTGGAGACAGGATGAAAGACATATCACCGTTATGAAGGCCTTTATAACCAGTCTGGTGACAGGATGGATACATATCACTGTTATGAAGGCCTTTATAACCAGTCTGGAGACATATCACTGTTATGAAGGCCTTTAGAACCAGTCTGGAGACAGGATGCTGTTGATACTGTTACAGCTGGAGCTGCTTCAGTCTGACACTAGATGGCAGCACAGTGTTAACACAGAGACTGTGTTACTGTGTCTGTGTCTGTGCGTGTGTGTGTGTGTGTGTGTGTGTGTGTGTGTGTGTGTGTTTACCAGCGAGCGCGGTGGACGGCGTGCTGGGTTCCCCATAACCGTAGCGATTGACAGCGATGACACGGAACTCATATCCGACCCCTGACCTCAGACGGTCCATCTCCACGGTTACTGACCTACTGCTGGGGGGGAGGAGCCTGACAAACGAGTCCCACATCCCTTCATCTGAAGAGCGAGAGAGAGACGGGGAAGAGAGAGAGGGGGGAAGAGTGAGAGGGAGAGAGGAGGGTAGAGAGAGAATGAAAAAGGAAGTGTAAATATCATAGGAAAGATAGGAGAGGAAAGAGAGAAGGAGACACCACACACACACACACACACACACACACACACCACATACACCACGGACACACATTTGCTTGCTCACCTGAGGGACGAGCCTCGATGATGTAACCTATGACAGGTCCCGCCCCCGCGTCTCCCTCCGACCAATGAATGGTCAGCGCCGAGGAGGACTTGGTGACTGACATCTCCATGGGCGAACCAGGGGTGCCTGGGGGAGAGAGGGAGGAGCCATTCAGACCATATAAAAACACAGAGACCTGTAGATGTTGGGGATGTTGTTGTGTATAGCAGGTCTGGAGCTGAACACACATAAACCTAACACACTTAACACACACTTCACATACACACACACCTCACACACTTCACATACACACACACCTCACACACTTCACATACACACACACCTCACACACTTCACATACACACACACACCTCACACACTTCACATACACACACACACCTCACACACTTCACATACACACACACCTCACACACTTCACATACACACACACCTCACACACTTCACATACACACACACCTCACACACTTCACATACACACACACCTCACACACTTCACATACACACACACCTCACACACTTCACATACACACACACCACATACGGCGATATCAGATGGCGCTGAAGAACATGGCTGACGTTTTTTTATATATATTTTTTTTTCTCCGCCTCGAACCAATTGTACTATTTTTTTTATTTAAATTTGCGTTTTTGTGTAACTTATTTTTTAACTTATTTTTGTACATAATGTTGCTGCTACCGTCTCCTATCACCGAAAATACCTTCTGGACATCAGGAGATTACTCACCGCGGACTGGAATAAACGTTTTCCTTTAACGAGTGAGAAGGATATCCTGCTTTCACCGGAACAGGCCCAGATCCACGCCTTTCACTGGGAACAGGCCCAGATCCACTCCTTTCACTGGGAACAGGCCCAGATCCACGCCTTTCACTGGGAACAGGCCCAGATCCACGCCTTTCACTAGAACAGGCCCAGATCCATGCCTTTCACTGGGAACAGGCCCAGATCCACGCCTTTCACTGGAACAGGCCCAGATCCACGCCTTTCACTGGAACAGGCCCAGATCCACGCCTTTCACTGGAACAGGCCCAGATCCACGCCTTTCACTGGAACAGGCCCAGATCCACGGCTTTCACTGGAACAGGCCCAGATCCACGCCTTTCACTGGAACAGGCCCAGATCCACGGCTTTCACTGGAACAGGCCCAGATCCACGCCTTTCACGGGAACAGGCCCAGGTCCACGCCTTTCACTGGAACAGGCCCAGATCCACGCCTTTCACGGGAACAGGCCGAGATCCACGCCTTTCACGGGAACAGGCCCAGATCCACGCCTTTCACCGGAACAGGCCCAGATCCACGCCTTTCACTGGAACAGGCCCAGATCCACGCCTTTCACTGGAACAGGCCCAGATCCACGCCTTTCACTGGAACAGGCCCAGATCCACGCCTTTCACTGGAACAGGCCCAGATCCACTCCTTTCACTGGAACAGGCCCAGATCCACGGCTTTCACTGGAACAGGCCCAGATCCACGCCTTTCACTGGAACAGGCCCAGATCCACGCCTTTCACTGGAACAGGCCCAGATCCACGCCTTTCACGGGAACAGGCCCAGGTCCACGCCTTTCACTGGAACAGGCCCAGATCCACGCCTTTCACGGGAACAGGCCCAGATCCACGCCTTTCATGGGAACAGGCCCAGATCCACGCCTTTCACCGGAACAGGCCCAGATCCACGCCTTTCACTGGGAACAGGCCCAGATCCACGCCTTTCACTGGGAACAGGCCCAGATCCACGCCTTTCACTGGGAACAGGCCCAGATCCACACCTTTCACTGGAACAGGCCCAGATCCACGCCTTTCACTAGAACAGGCCCAGATCCATGCCTTTCACTGGGAACAGGCCCAGATCCACGCCTTTCACTGGAACAGGCCCAGATCCACGGCTTTCACTGGAACAGGCCCAGATCCACGCCTTTCACTGGAACAGGCCCAGATCCACGGCTTTCACTGGAACAGGCCCAGATCCACGCCTTTCACTGGAACAGGCCCAGATCCACGCCTTTCACTGGAACAGGCCCAGATCCACGCCTTTCACTGGAACAGGCCCAGATCCACGCCTTTCACTGGAACAGGCCCAGATCCACGCCTTTCACTGGAACAGGCCCAGATCCACGCCTTTCACTGGAACAGGCCCAGATCCACGCCTTTCACTGGAACAGGCCCAGATCCACGCCTTTCACCGGAACAGGCCCAGATCCACGCCTTTCACCGGAACAGGCCCAGATCCACGCCTTTCACTGGAACAGGCCCAGATCCACGCCTTTCACGGGAACAGGCCCAGATCCACGCCTTTCACCGGAACAGGCCCAGATCCACGCCTTTCACTGGAACAGGCCCAGATCCACGCCTTTTGCGTGAAGAAAAGGTGCTGCGAAAAGGGGCAGCAGATCCTTCTGAGAATCCGGAGGCGAGCGAGTAAACTCCCACTGCCTTCCATTCTTCTTGCCAACGTGCAATCATAGGAAAATAAAATTGATGGTCTGCGATTAAAATGATCCTACCAACGGGACGTTAGAAACTGTAACATCTTATGTTTCACCGAGACGTGGCTGAACGACGATACGGACAATATAGAGCTGGCGGGATTTCCCATGAACCGGCGGAACAGACACGCTACCTGTCATGGAAATTTCCTCTATTTACCAAATCATGAGCGCAAACCACAACACAAGTCAGAGTTAGTTATCAAAGTCCATCTTTAATTATATGAGCTCTATCACAACCCTGTGACTCTCAGGCAATTCAGTGTCTATCAATGAATTCTCTGAGAGCCCCCCTACATTGCAACTGAGATCCTTTAATAGCAAAGAACACACATAGTCAGACAGCATAGACAAAACAAATCGTTCAGCTTTGTCTCCTTAGAACAGATAACTGCAACCCTGCCACAATATTATACAAAAATAACATTCTTGATGAGAAGTAACTTACAAACTTATGATGAATATAAAACATCTTACCTATGTTACCCACCAATTCTGATTATTCCCCAACATACCTCTGGTAAGACGAGTATGTTTTGTCAAAACAGCTGGTGCGCGATGTCTAATATTAAAGAAGTCTCAAGGTATTGCTCGCCTGAGGTAGAGAACCTCATGATAAGCTGTAGACCACACTATCTACCCAGAGTGTTCTCATCTGTGCTAATCGTAGCCGTCTATTTACCACCACAAAGCGAAGCTGGCACTAAGACAGCTCTCAACCAACTCTATAAGGCCATAAGCAAACAAGAAAATGCTCACCCAGAAGCGGCGCTCCTAGTGGCCGGGGACTTTACTGCAGGCAAACTTAAATCAGTTTGACCAAATTTTTACCAGCATGTCACATGTGCAACCAGGGGAAATAAACATCCTAGACCACCTTTACTCCACACACAGAGAAGCTCAGCAAATCTGACCATAATTCTATCCTCCTAATTCTTGTTTACAATTGAGGAATATACCACCTCAGTCATTGGCTTCATCAATAAATGCATTGATGACGTCGTCCCCACAGTGACTGTACGTACATATCCCAACCAGAAGCCATGGATTACAGGCAACATCCACATAAAGGCTAGAACTTTCAAGGATCGGGAGACTAATCCGGACGCTTATAAAAAATCCCGCTATGCCCTCAGATGAACCATCAAACAAGCAAAGCGTCAATACAGGATAAAGATTGAATCCTACTACACCAGCTCTGACGCTCGTCAGATGTGGCAGGGCTTGAAAACTATTACAGACTACAAAGAGAAACCCTGACGCGACCTGCCCATTGACGCGAGCCTACCAGACGAGCCAAATGCCTTTTATGCTTGCTTCAAGGCAAGCAACACTGAAGCATGCACGAGACCACCAGCTGTTCTGGATGACTGTGTGATAATGCTTTCGGTAGTCGATGTGAACAAAACCTTTAAACAGGTCAACATTTACAAAGATACTGGGCCAGACAGATTACCAGGACCTGTACTCAAAGCATGCGCTGACCAACTGTCAAGTGTCTTCACTGACATTTTTCCCTGACAGAGTCTGTAATGCCTACATGTTTCAAACAGACCAACACAGTCCCTGTGCCCAAGGAAGCGAAGGGAACCTGCCTAAATGATTACCGCCCCATGGGACTCATGTCGGTAGCCATGAAGTGCTTTGAACGGCTGATCATGGCTCACATCAACAGCATCCTCCCGGACACCCTAGACCCAATCCAATTCGCATTCCGCCCCAACAGATCCACAGATGCACTCCACACTGCCCTTTCACCTGGACAAAAGGAACACCTCTGTGAGAATGCTGTTCATTGACTACAACTCAGCGTTCAACACCATAGTGCCCACGAAGCTCATCACTAAGCTAAGGACTCTGGGATTAAACACCTCCCTCTGCAACTGGATCCTGGACTAAAAAGATTTGGCATGGGTCCCCAGATCCTCAAAAGGTTCTACAGCTGCACCATCGAGAGCATCTTGACCCGTTGCATCACCGCCTGGTATGGCAACTGCTCTGCATCTGACCGTAAGGCGCTACACAGGGTAGTGAGAACGGCCCAGTACATCACTGGGGCCAAGCTTCCTGCCATCCAGGACCTATATAATAAGTGGTGTCAGAGGAAGGCCCCAAAAATTGTCAGAGACTCCAGTCACACAAGGTACCGGAGCGCCAAGTCAAGGACCAAAAGGCTCCTCAACAGCTTCTACCCCCAAGCCATAAGACTGCTGAACAATTCATAAAATCGCCATCGGACAATTTACATTGACTCCTCCCCTTTTCTACACTGCTGCTACCTGCTGTTTATTATCTATGCAGAGTCACTTCACCCCTACCTTTAACCTGTACCCCCGCACACTGACGCTGTGCCGGTGCCCCCTGTATGTAGCCTTCCATTGTGTAGGTATGTATATAGCCTTCCATTGTGTAGGTGTATATATAGCCTGGTTATTGTGTAGGTATGTATATAGCCTCGTTATTCTTATGGTGTTACTTTTTATTAGTACTTTTAATTCTAGTCTACTTCTTCTTCTTGAACTGCACCGTTGGTTAAGGGCTTGTAAGTAAAGCATTTCACGGTGAAGTCTACACTTGTTGTATTCGGCGCATGTTTGATTTGATACACACTACACACACCTCACACACTACACAACACACTTCTCACACACTACACACACCTCACACAACTCCCACACCTATACACTACACTCACACACCTCACACACTACACTCACACACCTCACACACCTCACACACTACACACACATCTCACACACCTCACACACATCTCACACACCTCACACACCTCACACACTACACACACTTCACACACCTCACACACCTACACACTACACTCATACACCTCACACACGACACTCACACACCTCAAACACCTAACACACTACACACACACACACCTCACACACCACACACACACACACTCTCACACCTCACATATTACACACACACACACCTCACACACTACACACACCTCACACACTACAAATACACCTCACACACTAAACACACTCACCTCACACACAACACACACACACACCTCACACAATGTACACACACACCTCTCACACACACCTCACACACTACACACACACCTCACACACTATACACACACACCTCACACACACCTCACACACACACCTCACACACCATACACACACCTAACCCCCCCCACCTCTCCTTACCCTGTAGAGGCTGTGAGGTGACGTTACAGTGGGCAGCAGGTCCGTAGCTGACTGTTCTGGCCTGGACACTGAACCTGTAGATTACTCCTTTAGTCAGGTCTCTGACCTTCAACCAACGCTGCCAGCTACCCTTCACCTCCACCGTCACCACCCGACTCACACCTAGACACACACACACACACACACACACACACACACACACACACACACAAACACACACGCACGCACGCACACACACACTCATTAAAACATGCATAGATATACAAACACCATTAAACACCATTAAACACCATTAAACACCACTAAACACCATTAAACACCACTAAACACCATTAAACACCATTAAACACCATTAAACACCAATAAACACCATTAATCACCATTAAACACCACTAAACACCACTAAACACCACTAAACACCACTAAACACCATTAAACACCACTAAACACCATTAAACACCATTAATCACCATTAAACACCACTAAACACCATTAAACACCACTAAACACCACTAAACACCATTAATCACCAATAAACACCACTAAACACCATTAATCACCATTAAACACCACTAAACACCATTAAACACCATTAAACACCACTAAACACCACTAATCACCACTAAACACCACTAAACACCATTAATCACCATTAAACACCACTAAACACCACTAAACACCATTAATCACCACTAAACACCACTAAACACCATGAATCACCATTAAACACCCCTAAACACCATTAAACACCACTAAACACCATTAATCACCATTAATCAGCGTTAAACACCATTAAACACAACTAAACACCATTAATCACCATTAAACACAATTAAACACCATTAAACACCATTATACACCAATAAACACTATTAAACACCATTAAACACCACTAAACACCATTAAACACCAATAAACACCATTAAACACCATTAAACACCAATAAACACCATTAAACACCATTAAACACCACTAAACACCATTAAACACCATTAAACATAATTAAACACCACTAAACACCACTAAACACCATTAATCACCATTAAACACCACTAAACACCACTAAACACCATTAATCACCACTAAACACCACTAAACACCATGAATCACCATTAAACACCCCTAAACACCATTAAACACCACTAAACACCATTAATCACCATTAATCAGCGTTAAACACCATTAAACACCACTAAACACCATTAATCACCATTAAACACAATTAAACACCATTAAACACCATTATACACCAATAAACACCATTAAACACCACTAAACACCACTAAACACCATTAAACACCACTAAACACCATTAAACACCACTAAACACCACTAAACACCACTAAACACCATTAAACACCATTAAACACCACTAAACACCATTAATCACCATTAAACACCAATAAACGCCATTAAACACCATTAAACACCACTAAACACCATTAAACACCATTAAACACCATTAAACACCACTAAACACCACTAAACAACATCAAGTCAAGACAGACGCAGAAACTGGTGTGTGTGTTGTTAGGTGTGTGTGTGTGTTGTTAGGTGTGTGAGTGTGTTGTTAGGTGTGTGTGTGTTGTTAGGTGTGTGTGTGTTGCTAGGCGTGTGTGTGTTGTTAGGTGTGTGTGTGTTGTTAGGTATGTGAGTGTGTTGTTAGGTGTGTGTATGTTGTTAGGTGTGTGTGTGTTGCTAGGTGTGTGTGTGTGTGTGTGTGTGTGTGTGTGTGTGTGTTGTTAGGCGTGTGAGTGTGTGTGTGTGTTTTTAGGTGTGTGTGTGTTGCTAGGTGTGTGTGTGTGTTGTTAGGTGTGTGTTTGTTGCTAGGTGTGTGTGTGTTGCTAGGTGTGTGTGTGTTGGTAGAGGTGTGAGTGTGTGTTAGGTGTGTGTGTTGCTAGGTGTGTGTGTGTGTGTTGTTAGGCGTGTGAGTGTGTGTTAGGT
>NW_023493676.1:497500-500000 GCF_013265735.2 Oncorhynchus mykiss
TCTGTACATTATTCCTTGAATCTATTCTACCACACCCAGAAATCTGCTCCTTTTATTCTCTGTCCCCAACGCACTAGACGACCAGTTCTTATAGCCTTTAGTCGTACCCTTATTCTACTCCTCCTTTGTTTCTCTGGTGATGTAGAGGTGAATCCAGGCCCTGCAGCCCCCAGCATCACTCCCATTCCCCAGGCCCTGTAGCCCCCAGCACCACTCCCATTCCCCAGGCCCTGCAGCCCCCAGGACCACTCCCATTCCCCAGGCCCTGCAGCCCCCAGCACCACTCCCATTCCCCAGGCCCTGCAGCCCCCAGCACCACTCCCATTCCCCAGGCGCTCTCATTTGTTGTGTAAACTGTAAAGGCTTGACTTCTGTAACTGTAAAAGCCTTGGTTTCATGAATGTTAACATCAGAAGCCTCCTCCGTAAGTTTGTTTTATTCAATGCTTTATCACACTCTGCCAAGCCTGATGTCCTAGACGTGTCTGAATCCTGGTTTAGGAAGGCCACCAAAAATCATGACATTCTGTCACACTATGCAGATCTGTACCCAAACAAATTGAGCTTCTACTTCTAAAAATCCACTTTTTCAGAAACAAGTCTCTCACCGTTGCCGCTTGTTATAGATCCCCCTCAGCCCCCAGCTGTGCCCTGGACACCATATGTGAATTGATTGCCCCAGATCTATCTTCAGAGTTCGTACTGTTAGGTGACCAAAACTGGGATATGCTTAACACCTCGGCCGTCCTACAATCTAAGCTAGATGCCCTCAATCTCACACAAATTATCAAGGAATTTACCAGGTACAACCCTAAATCCATAACCATGGGCACCCTCATAGATATCATCCTGACCAACTTGCCCTCTAAATACACCTCTGCTGTCTTCAACCAGGATCTCAGCAATCACTGCCTCATTGCCTGCGTCCGTGGTCAAACGACCACCCCTCATCACTGTTAAACGCTCCCTACACTTCAGCGAGCAGGCCTTTCTAATCGACCTGGCCCAAGTATCCTGGAAGGATATTGACCTCATCCCGTCAGTAGAGGATGCCTGTTCTTTAAAAGTAATTTCCTCACCATCTTCAATAAGCCCCATTCAAAAAATGTAGAACTAAGAACAGATATAGCCCTTGGTTCACTTGACTGCCCTTGACCAGCACAAAAACATCCTGTGGCGTTCTGCATTAGCATCAAACAGCCCCTGCGATATGCAACTTTTCAAGGAAGTCAGGAACCAATACACGCAGTCAGTTAGGAAAGCTAAGGCTAGCTGTTTCAAACAGAAATTTGCATCCTGTAGCACTAATTCCAAAATGTTTAGGGACTCTGTAAAGTCCCAAAACTGGATCCCTACAAATCAGCAGGACTAGACAATCTGAACCCTCTTTCTAAAATTATTCGCTGAAATTGTTGCAACCCCTATTACTAGCCTGTTCAACCTCTCTTTTGTATCGTCTGAGATCCCCAAAGATTGGAAAGCCGCGGTCATCCCCCTATTCAAAGGGGGAGACACTCTAGACCCAAACTGCTACAGACCTATATCCATCCTGCCCTGCCTTTTCTAAGTTCTTCGAAAGCCAAGTCAACAAACAGATTACCGACCATTTCTGTTATAGACCTATATCCATCCTGCCCTGCCTTTCTAAAATCTTCTAAAACCAAGTTAACAAACAGATCACCGACCAGTTCGAATCCCACCATACCTTCTCCACTATGCAATCTGGTTTCCTAGCTGGTCATGGGTGCACCTCAGCCATGCTCAAGGTCCTAAACAATATCATAACCGCCATCGATAAAAGACAGTACTGTGCAGCCGTCTTCATCGACTTGGCCAAGGCTTTCGACTCTGTCAATCACCGTATTCTTATTGGCAGACACAACAGCCTTGGTTTCTCAAATGATTGCCTCGCCTGGTTCACCAACTACTTCTCTGATAGAGTTCAGTGTGTCAAATCGGAGGGCCTGTTGTCCGGACCTCTGGCAGTCTCTATGGGTGTGCCACAGGGTTCAATTCTCAGGCCGACTCTTTTCTCTGTATACATCAATGATGTCGCTCTTGCTGCTGGTGATTCTCTGATCCACCTCTACGCAGACGATACCATTCTGTATACTTCTGGCCCTTCTATCGACACTGTGTTAACAAACCTCCAAATGAGCTTCAATGCCATACAACACTCCTTCCGTGGCCTCCAACTGCTTTAAAATGCTAGTAAAACCAAATGCATGCTCTTTAACCGTTCGCTGCCCGCAGCCGCCCACCCGACCAGCATCACTACTCTGGACGGTTCTGACTTAGAATAGACTGTAAACTGTCCTTCCAGACTCACATTAAACATCTCCAATCCAAAATTAAATCTAGAATCGGCTTCCTATTTCTCAACAAAGCTTTCTTCACTCATGCTGCCAAACATACCTTCGTAAAACTGACTATCCTACCAATCCTTGACTTTGGCGATTTACAAAGACATTTACAAAATAGCCTCCAACACTCTACTCAGC
>NW_023493676.1:505000-517500 GCF_013265735.2 Oncorhynchus mykiss
GTATATCTTGTTCAGTCATGTTACCTCATTAATTAGCTAGCTAGCTAACAACCTGGTTACTTTACCAGTATATATTGTTCAGTCATGTTACCTCATTAATTAGCTAGCTAGCTAACAACCTGGATACTTTACCAGTATATCTAAACATCACGGAAAGAGAGGAAAATGCATCTGTCCTCGTGCTCCTAGACCTTAGTGCTGCTTTTGATACCATCGATCACCACATTCTTTTGGAGAGATTGGAAACCCAAATTGGTCTACACGGACAAGTTCTGGCCTGGTTTAGATCTTACCTGTCAGAAAGATATCAGTTTGTCTCTGTGGATGGTTTGTCCTCTGACAAATCAACTGTACATTTCGGTGTTCCACAAGGTTCCGTTTTAGGACCACTATTGTTTTCACTATATATTTTACCTCTTGGGGATGTCATTCGAAAACATAATGTTAACTTTCACTGCTATGCGGATGACACACAGCTGTACATTTCAATGAAACATGGTGAAGCCCCAAAATTGCCCTCGCTGGAAGCCCGTGTTTCAGACATAAGGAAGTGGATGGCAGCAAACTTTCTACTTTTAAACCCGGACAAAACAGAGATGCTCGTTCTAGGTCCCAAGAAAGAAAGAGATTTTCAGTTGGATCTGACAATTAATCTTGATGGTTGTACAGTCGTCTCAAATAAAACTGTGAAGGACCTCGGTGTTACTCTGAACCCTGTTCTCTCTTTTGAAGAACATATCAAGACTGTTTCAAGGACAGCTTTTTTTCCCATCTACGTAACATTGCAAAAATCAGAAACTTTCTGTCAAACATGATGCAGAAAAATGTATCCATGCTTTTGTCACTTCTAGGTTAGACTACTGCAATGCTCTACTTTCCGGCTACCCGGATAAAGCACTAAATAAACTTCAGTTGGTGCTAAATACGGCTGCTAGAATCCTGACTAGAACCAAAAAATTTGATCATATTACTCCAGTGCTAGCCTCTCTACACTGGCTTCCTGTCAAAGCAGAGGCTGATTTCAAGGTTTTACTGCTAACCTACAAAGCATTACATGGGCTTGCTCCTATCCATCTTTCCGATTTGGTCCTGCCGTACATACCTACACGTACGCTACGGTCACAAGACGCAGTCCTCCTTACTGTCCCTAGAACATCTAAGCAAACAGCTGGAGGCATGGCTTTCTCCTATAGTGCTCCATTTTTATGGAATGGTCTGCCTACCCATGTGAGAGACGCAGACTCGGTCTCAATTTTTAAGTCTTTATTGAAGACTCATCTCTTCAGTAGGTCCTATGATTGAGTGTAGTCTGGCCCAGGAGTGTGAAGGTGAACGGAAAGGCACTGGAGAAACAAACCACCTTTGCTGTCTCTGCCTGGCCGGTTCCCCTCTTTCCACTGGGATTCTCTGTCTCTAACCCTATTAAAGGGCCTGAGTCACTGGCTAACTGGTGCTCTTCCATGCCGTCCCTAGGAGGGGTGCGTCACTTGAGTGGGTTGAGTCACTGACGTGATCTTCCTGTCCGGGTTGGCGCACCCCCCTTGGGTTGTGCCGTGGGGGAGATCTTTGTGGGCTATACTCGGCCTTGTCTCAGGATGGTAAGTTGGTGGTTGGAGATTTCCCTCTAGTGGTGTGGGGACTGTACTTTGGAAAAGTGGGTGGGGTTATATCCTCCTGTTTATGTGTCGGGGGGCTAGGGTCAGTCTGTTTTATCTGGAGTATTTCTCCTGTCTTGTCCGGTGTCCTGTGTGAATTTAAGTATGCTCTCTCTAATTCTCTCTTTCTCTCTCTCGGAGGACCTGAGCCCTAGGACCATGCCTCCGGACTACCTGGCCTGATGACTCCTTGCTGTCCCCAGTCCACCTGGCCGTGCTGCTGCTCCAGTTTCAACTGTTCTGCCTGCGGCTATGGAACCCTGACCTGTTCACCTGATGTGCTACCTTGTCCCAGACCTGCTGTTTTCAACTCTCTAAAGACAGCAGGAGCGGTAGAGATACTCTGAATGATCGGCTATGAAAAGCCAACTGACATTTACTCCTGAGGTGCTGACCTGTTGCACCCTCTACAACCACTGTGATTATTATTATTTGACCCTGCTGGTCATCTATGAACATTTAAACATCTTGGCCATGTCCTGTTATAATCTCCACCCGGCACAGCCAGAAGAGGACTGACCACATAGCCTGCTTCCTCTCTAGTTTTTTTCCTATGTGCTAGCTAGCTACTCACTCACTTCCAGCAAAATGTTACAGTCGGTAGCTAGCTAGCACTCACTCACTGCTAGCTTAATGTTCCTGTCGGTAGCTAGCTAGCACTCACTCTCTGCTAGCGTAACGTTCTGGTCAGTAGCTAGCTAGCACTCACTCACTGTTAGCGTAATGTTCCGGTCGGTAGCTAGCTAGCACTCACTCTCTGCTAGCGTAACGTTCTGGTCGGTAGCTAGCTAGCACTCACTCTCTGCTAGCGTAATGTTCCGGTCGGTAGCTAGCTAGCACTCACTCTCTGCTAGCGTAACGTTCTGGTCGGTAGCTAGCCAGCACTCACTCTCTGCTAGCGTAACGTTCTGGTCGGTAGCTAGCTAGCACTCACTCACTGCTAGTGTAATGTTCCGGTCGGTAACTAGCTAGCACTCACTCAGTGCTAGCGTAATGTTTCGGTCGGTAGCTAGCTAGCACTCACTCACTGCTAGCGTAATGTTCCGGTTGGTAGCAAGCTAGCACTCACTCTCTGCTAGCGTAATGTTCCGGTCGGTAGCTAGCTAGCACTCACTCAGTGCTAGCGTAATGTTCCGGTCGGTAGCTAGCTAGCACCTACTCTCTGCTAGCGTAACGTTCTGGTCGGTAGCTAGCCAGCACTCACTCACTGCTAGCGTAACGTTCTGGTCGGTAGCTAGCTAGCACTCACTCACTGCTAGCGTAATGTTCTGGTCGGTAGCTAGCCAGCACTCACTATCTGCTAGCGTAACGTTCTGGTCGGTAGTTAGCTAGCACTCACTCACTGCTAGCGTAATGTTCCAGTCGGTAGCTAGCTATCACTCACTCACTGCTAGCGTAATGTTCTGGTCGGTAACTAGCTAGCACTCACTCACTGCTAGCGTAATGTTCCGGTCGGTAGCTAGCTAGCACTCACTCTCTGCTAGCGTAATGTTCCGGTCGGTAACTAGCTAGCACTCACTCAGTGCTAGCGTAATGTTCCGGTCGGTAGCTAGCTAGCACTCACTCTCTGCTAGCGTAACGTTCTGGTCGGTAGCTAGCCAGCACTCACTCACTGCTAGCGTAACGTTCTGGTCGGTAGCTAGCTAGCACTCACTCACTGCTAGCGTAATGTTCTGGTCGGTAGCTAGCCAGCACTCACTCACTGCTAGCGTAACGTTCTGGTCGGTAGCTAGCTAGCACTCACTCATTGCTAGCGTAATGTTCTGGTCGGTAACTAGCTAGCACTCACTCACTGCTAGCGTAATGTTCCGGTCGGTAGCTAGCTAGCACTCACTCTCTGCTAGCGTAACGTTCCGGTCGGTAGCTACCTAGCACTCACTCTCTGCTAGCGTAACGTTCCGGTCGGTAGCTAGCTAGCACTCACTCTCTGCTAGCGTAACGTTCCGGTCGGTAGCTAGCTAGCACTCACTCTCTGCTAGCGTAACGTTCCGGTCGGTAGCTAGCTAGCACTCACTCTCTGCTAGCGTAACGTTCCGGTCGGTAGCTAGCTAGCACTCACTCTCTGCTAGCGTAACGTTCCGGTCGGTAGCTAGCTAGCACTCACTCTCTGCTAGCGTAACGTTCCGGTCGGTAGCTAGCTAGCACTCACTCAGTGCTAGCGTAATGTTCCGGTCGGTAGCTAGCTAGCACTCACTCTCTGCTAGCGTAACGTTCTGGTCGGTAGCTAGCCAGCACTCACTCACTGCTAGCGTAACGTTCTGGTCGGTAGCTAGCTAGCACTCACTCTCTGCTAGCGTAATGTTCCGGTAGGTAGCTAGCTAGCACTCACTCTCTGCTAGCGTAACGTTCTGGTCGGTAGCTAGCCAGCACTCACTCACTGCTAGCGTAACGTTCTGGTCGGTAGCTAGCTAGCACTCACTCACTGCTAGCGTAACGTTCTGGTCGGTAGCTAGCTAGCACTCACTCACTGCTAGCGTAACGTTCTGGTCGGTAGCTCTGCTAGCACCGTCATGAAAAAGGGCATGAGCGAAGCCCTAGAATTTGACATAGTGAGAATGCTGTGGAACAGACAATTTTGAAAAGTCCTACTTCTCTTAAATGTAGTTTGGTATTTCATGAAAATTGCGTTTGAAAACATTTTTTTTTTTTTGTTGCTTTGGGGTAACCTAGGTAACCACAGGTTGTTTTCCCCACAGGCAGGCATTCTATCCAATACTGACTGGGAGTTAGGAGCACCAGTGCCAGTTAGGAGCACCAGCGCCAGTTAGGAGCACCAGTGCTAGTTAGGAGCACCAGCGCCAGTTAGGAGCACCAGTGACAGTTAGGAGCACCAGCGCCAGTTAGGAGCACCAGTGACAGTTAGGAGCACCAGTGACAGTTAGGAGCACCAGTGACAGTTAGGAGCACCAGTGACAGTTAGGAGCACCAGTGACAGTTAGGAGCACCAGTGACAGTTAGGAGCACCAGTGACAGTTAGGAGCACCAGTGACAGTTAAGAGCACCAGTGCTACCAATAACAAAAAAATATGATTTGTAGCCCTGGTTTTAGTTGTTTTGTGGTTGTGTGGTGGTCATGGTTACCTCTCCACGGTCCAGGCTGTATAATTGTGTGGTATATCAGCAGAGTGACTGGTCCAGTCTCCGGTCGGAAGCTCTCTGGTTTGCAGGCAGTAGTACCGTAGGGGGGAGGAGCCTGTCATCCCGGCAACCCAGTGGAGGCGGAGCCTACGAGATTGGATCTCCCCCTGGGGGACGGACAACTTCCTGGGGGGAGAGGGACGCTCTGGAGGGGGGAGAGAGAGGTAGAGAGACAGAGACAGAGAGAGAAATAGGGAGAGAAAGAGAGACAGAGACAGAAATAGGGAGAGAGATTTAACTGGCCATGTAAATGAAGTCTATTGAACTGAGAGACAGAGAGAGGTATTATTCAGTGATCTCCATAGTCCGTTGATCCTTCAGCTTGTGTCTAAGCCCCCAACAGAGCAGAACTCTATCAGTTCAGCTGGTAGTATCATGGAACAACAGAGCAGAACTCTATCAGTTCAGCTGGTAGTATCATGGAACAACAGAGCTTTGAGTCACACCACACTATAACCAATGGTGTGTGTGTGTTTGTGTGTTACCATATCACTGTGTATCCAGCTGGCACATTTGGTTCCTTAGAAGTTGTGGGAACCCAGTCTGTGGCATTGTATGCATTGATAGATGACACAACGCCACAGTTGATGTCATAGATAGAAGACACAATGCCACAGATGATGTCATAGATAGATGACACAACACAACGCCACAGATGATGTCATAGATAAGATGACACAACACAACGCCACAGATGATGTCATAGATAGATGACACGACACCACATGATGATGTCATAGATAGATGACACGAAATCAATGCCACAGATGTCTCAAGTTTTGAGGGAGCGTGTAATTGGCCTGCTGACTACAGGAATGTCCACCAGAATTGAATGTTAGTTTCCAAACCATAAGCCGCCTCCAACGTCATTTTAGAGAATTTGGCAGTACGTCCAACCGGCCTCACAACCACAGACCACGTGTATGGCGTTGTGTGGGCGAGCGGTTTACTGATGTCAAAGTTGTGAACAGAGTGCCCCATGGTAGCAGTGTGGTTATGGTATGGTCAGGCATAAGCTACGGACAACGAACAAAATTACATTTTATCAATTTGAATGCACAGAGATACCGTGGCGAAATCCTGAGGCCCATTGTCGTGCCATTCATCCGCCCCCATCACCTCATGTTTCAGCATGATAATGCACGGCCCCATGTCAGAACGATCTGGACACAATTCCTGGAAGCTGAAAATGTACCAGTTATTCCACGGCCTGCAGACTCACCAGACATGTCACCCATTGAGCATGTTTGGGATGCTCTGTATCGATTTGTACCACAGTGTGTTCCAGTTCCCTTCAATTTCCAGCTACTTCTCACAGCCATTGAAGAATAGGTCATACTGTGGTCCTGGTGTTCATATTGGTCCTGGTGTTCATATTGTGGTCCTGGTGTTCATATTGGTCCTGGTGTTCATATTGGTCCTGGTGTTCATATTGGTCTTGGTGTTCATATTGATCCTGATGTTCATATTGATCCTGGTGTTCATATTGGTCCTGGTGTTCATATTGTGGTCCTGGTGTTCATATTGGTCCTGGTGTTCATATTGATCCTGGTGTTCATATTGGTCCTGGTGTTCATATTGGTCCTGGTGTTCATGTTGGTCCTGGTGTTCATATTGTGGTCCTGGTGTTCATATTGGTCCTGGTGTTCATATTGGTCCTGGTGTTCATATTGTGGTCCTGGTGTTCATATTGGTCCTGGTGTTCGTGTTGGTCCTGGTGTTCATATTGTGGTCCTGGTGTTCATATTGGTCCTGGTGTTCATATTGTGGTCCTGGTGTTCATATTGGTCCTGGTGTTCATATTGTGGTCCTGGTGTTCATATTGGTCCTGGTGTTCATATTGTGGTCCTGGTGTTTATATTGGTCCTGGTGTTCATATTGGTCCTGGTGTTCATGTTGGTCCTGGTGTTCATATTGTGGTCCTGGTGTTCATATTGTGGTCCTGGTGTTCATATTGTGGTCCTGGTGTTCATGTTGGTCCTGGTGTTCATATTGGTCCTGGTGTTCATGTTGGTCCTGGTGTTCATATTGTGGTCCTGGTGTTCATATTGGTCCTGGTGTTCATTGGTGTTCATGTTGGTCCTGGTGTTCATATTGTGGTCCTGGTGTTCATATTGGTCCTGGTGTTCATATTGGTCCTGGTGTTCATATTGATCCTGGTGTTCATATTGATCCTGGTGTTCATATTGGTCCTGGTGTTCATATTGTGGTCCTGGTGTTCATATTGGTCCTGGTGTTCATATTGATCCTGGTGTTCATATTGGTCCTGGTGTTCATGTTGGTCCTGGTGTTCATATTGTGGTCCTGGTGTTCATATTGGTCCTGGTGTTCATATTGTGGTCCTGGTGTTCATATTGGTCCTGGTGTTCATGTTGGTCCTGGTGTTCATATTGTGGTCCTGGTGTTCATATTGTGGTCCTGGTGTTCATATTGGTCCTGGTGTTCATGTTGGTCCTGGTGTTCATATTGTGGTCCTGGTGTTCATATTGGTCCTGGTGTTCATATTGGTCCTGGTGTTCATATTGGTCCTGGTGTTCATATTGTGGTCCTGGTGTTCATATTGTGGTCCTGGTGTTCATATTGGTCCTGGTGTTCATGTTGGTCCTGGTGTTCATATTGTGATCCTGGTGTTCATATTGGTCCTGGTGTTCATATTGGTCCTGGTGTTCATATTGTGGTCCTGGTGTTCATATTGGTCCTGGTGTTCATATTGGTCCTGGTGTTCATATTGTGGTCCTGGTGTTCATATTGTGGTCCTGGTGTTCATATTGGTCCTGGTGTTCATGTTGGTCCTGGTGTTCATATTGTGGTCCTGGTGTTCATATTGGTCCTGGTGTTCATATTGGTCCTGGTGTTCATATTGTGGTTCTGGTGTTCATATTGGTCCTGGTGTTCATATTGGTCCTGGTGTTCATATTGGTCCTGGTGTTCATATTGATCCTGGTGTTCATATTGGTCCTGGTGTTCATGTTGGTCCTGGTGTTCATATTGGTCCTGGTGTTCATATTGGTCCTGGTGTTCATATTGGTCCTGGTGTTCATATTGGTCCTGGTGTTCATGTTGGTCCTGGTGTTCATATTGGTCCTGGTGTTCATATTGGTCCTGGTGTTCATATTGTGGTTCTGGTGTTCATATTGGTCCTGGTGTTCATATTGTGGTCCTGGTGTTCATATTGTGGTCCTGGTGTTCATATTGTGGTCCTGGTGTTCATATTGTGGTCCTGGTGTTCATATTGTGGTCCTGGTGTTCATATTGGTCCTGGTGTTCATTGGTGTTCATGTTGGTCCTGGTGTTCATATTGTGGTCCTGGTGTTCATATTGATCCTGGTGTTCATTAGAGACTCATGCCAAAGTGTTGTGTACACGTGTGTTATTCAATTAGGAACTGTTAAAAGGTTCACCGTGGTCGCTCAGCAAATCACGCGTCTCCGTGCCATTGGCACAGGTAAAAGTGGACACGCACACACACACACACACACACACACACACACACACACACACACACACACACACACACACACACACACACACACACACAGAGAGACAGGGGGGACAGCAGTGTAATTGTTTAATTTCAGATCGTTATCGATCTGACTGGTAATAAAATCCTCATTGATTCTCTCTCAACTTCATTAATCTGTTCCCCCTCTCCCCCTCTCCTTCCCTCCCCCTCTCTCCTCCTCTCCCTCCTCTACCCCTCTCCCTCCCTCCCCTCTCTCCTCCTCTCCCCCTCTCCCCTCTCAGTTTATAATGAGTAATGTAGCTCAGTTGGTAGAACAAGGTGCTATCTCAGTTTATAATGAGTAATGTATCTCAGTTTATTATGAGTAATGCTTTATAATGTGAACTGTGTCTCTGTGTACTGTGTCTCTGTGTACTGTGTCTCTGTGACTTTGTGTCTCTGTGACTTTGTGTCTCTGTGTACTGTGTCTCTGTGTACTGTGTCTCTGTGTACTGTGGTGTGTGTGTCTCTGTGTCTCTGTGTACGGTGTCGCTGTTTACTGTGTCTCTGTGTACTGTGTCTCTGTCTCTGTGTCTCTGTGTACTGTGTCTCTGTGTACTGTGTCTCTGTGACTTTGTGTCTGTGTACTGTGTCTCTGTGTACTGTGGTGTGTGTGTCTCTGTGTACTGTGTCTCTGTGTACTGTGGTGTGTGTGTCTCTGTGTACTGTGTCTCTGTGTACTGTGTCTCTGTGTCTCTCTCTACTGTGTCTCTGTCTCTGTGTCTCCGTGTACTGTGTCTCTGTGTGTCTGTGTCTCTGTGTACTGTGTCTCTGTGTCTCTTTGTACTGTGTCTCTGTGTCACTGTGTGTCTGTGTACTGTGTCTGTGTCTCTGTGTACTGTGTCTCTGTGTCTCTTTGTACTGTGTCTCTGTGTCTCTGTGTACTGTGTCTCTGTGTACTGTGTCTCTGTGTCTCTTTGTACTGTGTCTCTGTGTCTCTTTGTACTGTGTCTCTGTGTCTCTGTGTACTGTGTCTTTGTGTACTGTGTCTCTGTGTCTCTGTGTACTGTGTCTCTGTGTACTGTATCTCTGTGTACTGTATCTCTGTGTATTGTGTCTTTGTGTACTGTGTATTTGTGTCTCTGTGTCTTTGTGTACTGTGTCTCTGTGTACTGTGTCTCTGTATCTCTGTGTACTGTGTCTCTGTATCTCTGTGTACTGTGTCTCTGTGTACTATGTCTCTGTGTACTGTGGTGTGCGTCTCTTACCTCTGCGTTCGGTGGTGATAACTACAGCTTCCTGAGCTCTGCCCCATCCCTGAGAGGTCCTAGCGGTCAACTTGAACACATAGGCCTGGTCTCCGGTCAAACTGCTGACTGTAAACTGACGCGCGGTCGACCCCACCTCCACCGTAGTGAACCGCATGGGGTCGCCGGCATCCAGACGGTACGCTATCTGATAACCTATGAGAGGCGGAAGAGGGAGGACGGCGGGGAGGAGGAGAGAGAAGTGAGGAGGAGGAGGGAGGGGGAAGAGGGAGGACGGCGGGGAGGAGGAGAGAGAAGTAAGGAGGAGGTAGGGAGGGGGAAGAGAGGGGTGGAGGGAGGAGAGGAGAGGGAGAGGGAGAGGAGGGAGGGGGAAGATAGGGGTGGAGGGAGGAGAGGAGAGGGAGAGGAGGTGGAGGAGGGAGGGGGAAGAGAGGGGTGGAGGGAGGAGAGGAGAGGGAGAGGAGGGAGGGGGAAGAGAGGGGTGTAGGGAGGAGAGGAGAGGGAGAGGAGGAGGAGGAAGAGGGAGGGGGAAGAGAGGGGTGGAGGGAGGAGAGGAGAGGGAGAGGAGGAGGAGGAGGAGGGAGGGGGAAGAGAGGGGTGGAGGGAGGAGAGGAGAGGGAGAGGAGGGAGGGGGAAGAGAGGGGTGGAGGGAGGAGAGGGAGAGGAGGAAGAGGGAGGGGGAAGAGAGGGGTGGAGGGAGGAGAGGGAGAGGAGGAGGAGGGAGGGGGAAGAGAGGGGTGGAGGGAGGAGAGGAGAGGGAGAGGAGGGAGGGGGAAGAGAGGGGTGGAGGGAGGAGAGGGAGAGGAGGAGGAGGGAGGGGGAAGAGAGGGGTGGAGGGAGGAGAGGGAGAGGAGGAGAAGGGAGGGGGAAGAGAGGGGTGGAGGGAGGAGAGGGAGAGGAGGAGGAGGGAGGGGGAAGAGAGGGGTGGAGGGAGGAGAGGAGAGGGAGAGGAGCGAGGAGAGACAGAGAGTTAAAGAGACAAAGAGTTACTTTATGTAGAATCCTGGTGTTCTGGTGAGGGCGTTTGTGGGTTTTGGGGGGAGGGTGGTTGTTCTAGTGTGTGTGTGTGTGTGTGTGTGTGTGTGTGTGTGTGTGGCCTACTTTAGATCCTAGAGCCCAAAGGGAGATGACACACAAGGAGACAGGAAACAGGCTTTCAACAAGATCAGCACACACACACAGCACACACACACACACACAAACACGCACACACACAGCACACACACACACACACACACACTGTTATCCTACTATATATCACACTGAGGGTGTGTATTCCTTTATATCACACTGTGGGTGTTATTCTACTTTATATCACACTGTGGGTGTTATCCTACTTTATATCACACTGTGTGTGTTATCCTACTTTATATCACACTGTGGGTGTTATCCTACTTTATATCACACTGTGGGTGTTATCCTACTTTATATCACACTGTGGGTGTTTATTCCTTTATATCACACTGTGGGTGTTATCATACTTTATATTACACTGGGGTGTTATCCTACTATATATCACACTGTGGGTGTTATCCTACTATATATTACACTGGGGTGTTATCCTACTATATATCACACTGTGGGTGTTATCCTACTATATATCACACTGTGGGTGTTAACCTACTTTATAACACACTGTGGGTGTTATCCTACTTTATATCACACGGTGGGTGTTATCCTACTTTATATCACACTGTGGGTGTAACCCTACTTTATATCACACTGTGGGTGTTATCCTACTTTATATCACACTGTGGGTGTTATCCTACTTTATATCACACTGTGGGTGTTATCCTACTTTATAACACACTGTGGGTGTAACCCTACTTTATATCACACTGTGGGTGTTTATTCCTTTATATCACACTGTGGGTGTTATCCTACTATATATCACACTGTGGGTGTTATCCTACTATATATCACACTGTGGGTGTTATCCTACTTTATATCACACTGTAGGTGTGTGTGTGTTATCCTACTATATATCACACTGTGGGTGTTATCCTACTTTATAACACCCTGTGGGTGTTATCCTACTTTATATCACACTGTGGGTGTTTATTCCTTTATATCACACTGTGGGTGTTATCCTACTTTATATCATACTGTGGGTGTTATCCTACTTTATATCACACTGTGGGTGTTTATTCCTTTATATCACACTGTGGGTGTAACCTTACTTTATATCACACTGTGGGTGTTATCCTACATTATATCACACTGTGGGTGTTATCCTACTATATATCACGCTGTGGGTGTTATTCTACTTTATATCACACTGTGGGTGTGGGTGTGTGTTATCCTACTATATATCACACTGTGGGTGTGTGTTATCCTACTACATATCACACTGTGGGTGTGGGTGTGTGTTATCCTACTATATATCACACTGTGGGTGTGTGTTATCCTACCTTAGTTAATACATACAGTGTTATCCTACCTTAGTTAATACATACAGTGTTATCCTACCTTAGTTAATACATACAGTGTTATCCTACCTTAGTTAATACATACAGTGTTATCCTACCTTAGTTAATACATACAGTGTTATCCTACCTTAGTTAATACATACAGTGTTATCCTACCTTAGTTAATACATACAGTGTTATCCTACCTTAGTTAATACATACAGTGTTATCCTACCTTAGTTAATACATACAGTGTTATCCTACCTTAGTTAATACATACAGTGTTATCCTACCTTAGTTAATACATACAGTGTTATCCTACCTTAGTTAATACACACAGTGTTATCCTACCTTAGTTAATACATACAGTGTTATCCTACCTTAGTTAATACATACAGTGTTATCCTACCTTAGTTAATACACACAGTGTTATCCTACCTTAGTTAATACATACAGTGTTATCCTACCTTAGTTAATACATACAGTGTTATCCTACCTTAGTTAATACACACAGTGTTATCCTACCTTAGTTAATACATACAGTGTTATCCTACCTTAGTTAATACATACAGTGTTATCCTACCTTAGT
>NW_023493676.1:525000-527500 GCF_013265735.2 Oncorhynchus mykiss
CACTCAATTAGTATTTGGTAGCATTGCCTTTAAATTGTTTAACTTGGGTCAAATGTTTCGGGTAGCCTTCCACAAGCTTCCCACAATAAGTTGGGTTAATTTTGGCCCATTCCTCCTGACAGAGCTGGTGTAACTGAGTGAGGATTGTTGGCCTCATTGCTCGCACACGCTTTTTCAGATCTGCCCACACATTTTCAGACTATAACCCAGACTATAACCCAGACAGACTATAACCCAGAATATAACCCAGACAGACTATAACCCAGACAGACTATAACACAGACAGACTATAACCCAGACTATAACCCAGACTATAACCCAGACAATAACCCAGACAGACTATAACCTAGACAGACTATAACCCAGACAGACTATAACCCAGACTATAACCCAGACAGACTATAACCTAGACAGACTATAACCCAGACAGACCATAACCCAGACAGACTATAACCCAGACAGACTACAACCCAGACTATAACCCAGACAGACTATTAACCAGACAGACTACAATACAGAGACTATAACCCAGACTATAACCCAGACAGACTATAACCCAGACAGATTATGACCCAGACTATAACCCAGACAGACTATAACCCAGACAGGCTATAACCCAGACCATAACCCAGACAGACCATAACCCAGACTATAACCCAGACAGACTATAACCCAGACTATAACCCAGACAGTCTATAACCCAGACAGACTATAACCTAGACAGACTATAACCCAGACAGACTATAACCCAGACTATAACCCAGACAGACTATAACCTAGACAGACTATAACCCAGACAGACCATAACCCAGACAGACTATAACCCAGACAGACTACAACCCAGACTATAACCCAGAAAGACTATTAACCAGACAGACTACAACACAGACAGACTATAACCCAGACTATAACCCAGACAGACTATAACCCAGACAGATTATGACCCAGACTATAACCCAGACAGGCTATAACCCAGACCATAACACAGACAGACCATAACCCAGACTATAAACCAGACAGAGTATAACCCAGACAGACCATAACCCAGACAGACTATAACCCAGACAGACTACAACCCAGACTGTAACCCAGACAGACTATAACCCAGAAAGACTATAACCCAGACAGACTATACCCCTGACAGACCATAACCCAGACAGACTATAACCCAGACAGACTATAACCCAGACAGACTATCACCCCAACAGACTTTAACCCAGACTATAAACCAGACTATAACACAGACAGACTATAACCTAGACTATAACCCATACTATAACCCAGACAGACTATAACCCAGACAAACTATAACCCAGACTATAACCCAGACGGACTATAACCCAGACAGACTATAACCCAGACAGACTATAACCCAGACTATAACCCAGACAGACTATAACCCAGACAGACTATAACCCAGACAGAATATAACCCAGACAGACTATATCCCAGACTATAACCCGGACAGACTATAACCCAGACAGACTATAACCCAGACAGACTGCAACACAGACAGACTATAACCCAGACAGACTATAACCCAGACAGACTATAACCCAGACAGACTATCACCCCGACAGACTTTAACCCAGACTATAAACCAGACTATAACACAGACAGACTATAACCTAGACTATAACCCATACTATAACCCAGACAGACTATAACCCAGACAAACTATAACCCAGACTATAACCCAGACGGACTATAACCCAGACAGACTATAACCCAGACAGACTATAACCCAGACTATAACCCAGACAGACTATAACCCAGACAGACTATAACCCAGACAGAATATAACCCAGACAGACTATATCCCAGACTATAACCCGGACAGACTATAACCCAGACAGACTATAACCCAGACAGACTGCAACACAGACAGACTATAACCCAGACAGACTATAACCCAGACAGACTATTACTCAGACTATAACCCAGACAGACTATCACCCCGACAGACTATAACCCAGACTATAAACCAGACTATAACACAGACAGACTATAACCCAGACCATAACCCAGACTATAACACAGACAGACTATAACCCAGACTATAACCCAGACACTCTAACCCAGACAGACTATAACCCAGACCATAACCCAGACAGACTATAACCCAGACAGACTACAACCCAGACTATAACCCAGACATACTATAACCCAGACAGACTATAACCCAGACAGACTATACCCCAGACAGACTATACCCCAGACAGACTAAAACCCAGACAGACCATAACCCAGACAGACTATAACCCAGACAGACTATAACTCAGACAGACTATAACCCAGACAGACTATAATCCAGACTATAACCCAGACAGACTATAACCCAGACAGACAATAACCCAGACAGACTATAACCCAGACTATAACCCAGACAGACTATAACCCAGACTATAACCCAGACAGACTATAAGCTAGACAGACTAAAACCCAGACAGACTATAACCCAGACAGACTATAACCCAGAAAGACTATAACCCAGACAGAC
>NW_023493676.1:542500-557500 GCF_013265735.2 Oncorhynchus mykiss
CCTTAGTGTGGCGGAGCGAGGGCTGATGTTGGAGATGACCAGGTTAGAAGGCACACCAGGAAGCTCTGAGACAGACACAACAACAGATTAGAGAGCACACCAGGAAGCTCTGAGACACAGACAAACTATACATATCGAAAAATATATATTTATATATTAATATACATATATTTATATATAAATAAATGGTGGGACCAGCATCAATAATAATAGTAGTAGTGGACATGGGATTACCATTAACAACTACTACAACAACAATATTAATCAGAACAACAACATGACTGAGAAGACACATGTCCTGGTAGTAGACCAGTGTCAACATGACTGAGAAGACACATGACCTGGTAGTAGACCAGTGTCAACATGGCTGAGAAGACACATGACCTGGTAGTGGACCAGTGTCAACATGACTGAGAAGACACATGACCTGGTAGTGGACCAGTGTCAACATGACTGAGAAGACACATGACCTGGTAGTGGACCAGTGTCAACATGACTGAGAAGACACATGACCTGGTAGTAGACCAGTGTCAACATGACTGAGAAGACACATGACCTGGTAGTAGACCAGTGTCAACATGACTGAGAAGACACATGACCTGGTAGTAGACCAGTGTCAACATGACTGAGAAGACACATGACCTGGTAGTAGACCAGTGTCAACATGACTGAGAAGACACATGACCTGGTAGTAGACCAGTGTCAACATGACTGAGAAGACACATGACCTGGTAGTAGACCAGTGTCAACATGACTGAGAAGACACATGACCTGGTAGTGGACCAGTGTCAACATGACTGAGAAGACACATGACCTGGTAGTGGACCAGTGTCAACATGACTGAGAAGACACATGACCTGGTAGTAGACCAGTGTCAACATGACTGAGAAGACACATGACCTGGTAGTGGACCAGTGTCAACATGACTGAGAAGACACATGACCTGGTAGTGGACCAGTGTCAACATGACTGAGAAGACACATGACCTGGTAGTGGACCAGTGTCAACATGACTGAGAAGACACATGACCTGGTAGTAGACCAGTGTCAACATGACTGAGAAGACACATGACCTGGTAGTGGACCAGTGTCAACATGACTGAGAAGACACATGACCTGGTAGTGGACCAGTGTCAACATGACTGAGAAGACACATGACCTGGTAGTGGACCAGTGTCAACATGACTGAGAAGACACATGACCTGGTAGTGGACCAGTGTCAACATGACTGAGAAGACACATGACCTGGAATGAAAGTATCTTTCTCTCTCTGTCTCTCTCTGTCTCTCTCTGACTCTCTCTTTCTCTCTGTCCCTCTCTGTCTCTCTCTGACTCTCTCTTTCTCTCTGTCCCTCTCTGTCTCTCTCTGACTCTCTCTTTCTCTCTGTCTCTCTCTGTCTCTCTCTGACTCTCTCTTTCTCTCTGTCCCTCTCTGTCTCTCTCTGACTCTCTCTTTCTCTCTGTCCCTCTCTGTCTCTCTCTGACTCTCTCTTTCTCTCTGTCTCTCTCTGACTCTATCTTTCTCTCTCTGTCTCTCTCTCTATTTCTCTCTGTCTCTCTCTGTCTCTTTCTGTTTCTTTCTGTCTCTCTCCAAACCTTTCTCTCTCTATCTCTCTCTGTCTCTCTCTGTCTCTCTCTGACTCTCTCTTTCTCTCTGTCTCTCTCTGACTCTATCTTTCTCTCTCTGTCTCTCTCTCTATTTCTCTCTGTCTCTCTCTATCTCTCTCTGTCTCTCTCTGTCTCTCTCTGTCTTCTCTGTCTCTTTCTGTTTCTTTCTGTCTCTCTCCAAACCTTTCTCTCTCTATCTCTCTCTGTCTCTCTCTGTCTCTCTCTGTCTTCTCTGTCTCTTTCTGTTTCTTTCTGTCTCTCTCCAAACCTTTCTCTCTCTATCTCTCTCTGTCTCTCTCTGTCTCTCTCTGTCTCTTTCTGTTTCTTTCTGTCTCTCTCCAAACCTTTCTCTCTCTCTCTCTCTCTCTCTGCCTCTATTCTATTTCTCTTAGTTTCTCTCTCTGTTTCCCTCAATGACGTAGCTATTAGTGGTTAATAAGGGCTAATAATGACTTATCTCTTATCTGTTAATAAGGGGTAATAATGATTGCATCTTGGCCTTTGTCCAATGTCTTCCTCTCTCTCGCGCAGACACACAGACACACAGACTGTTTGTCTAAGCTGTTCTACATGATTGTGACTCCAGTGTGTGTGTGTGTGTGTGTGTGTGTGTGTGTGTGTGTGTGTGTGTGTGTGTGTGTTTTGAGTCATGGCCGTTGCAGTAACAGCCACTTATCAGCGGAGGTAAAGATAATGGCATCTTCTGAGCTCCTCACTCTCTTTCTGTGATGCTGTGGACGTCTCATATATATGATGGAATGTGATGATGATGATGATGATGATGATGATGAAGATGTGTTGTCTGACCTGGTGGAACTCCAGAGGAGATGGTGGAGGTGGTGGCCACGCCTCTTCCCGCCGCTGTCATGGCGGCGACCTCCAGGGCGTATGATGTCATAGAGGTCAAGCTGGTGACCTTGTATTGCAGGGTAGAGTTAGCGAGAGCTCGCTCCTCACAGGAGGCATTGCCCTCCGACCCTGACCCCGATGCTGACCCAGAAACACACCACAATATCACATAACCTAGAGAGAGATGGAGATGGAGAGAGAGAGAGAGAGAAAGAGCGAGAGAGAGAGAGAGAGAGAGAGAGATGGAGATGGAGAGAGAGAGAGAAAGAGCGAGAGAGAGAGAGAGAGAAAAAGAGAGAGAGAGCGAGGAGAGAGAGAGAGAAAGAGAGAGAGAGATGGAGATGGAGAGAGAGAGAGAAAGAGCGAGAGAGAGAAAGAGAGAGAGAGGAGAGAGAGAGAAAGAGAGAGAGAGAGACAGCGATGGAGATGAGAGCGAGAGAGAGAAAGAGAGAGAGAGAGAGAAAGAGCGAGAGAGAGAGAGAGAGAGAGAGAGATGGAGATGGAGAGAGAGAGAGAGAGAGAAAGAGCGAGAGAGAGAGAGAGAGAGAAAGAGAGAGAGAGAGAGATGGAGAGAGATAGATAGAGAGAGAGAGAGAGAGAGAGAGAGAGAGAGAGAGAGAGAGAGAGAGAGAGAGAGAGAGAGAGAGAGAGATGGAGATGGAGATGGAGAGAGAGATTATTGTTAATGATCTATTTCACTTGCTTTGGCAATGTAGTCATATGTTCCCCATGCCAATAAAGCCCTTTAATTTAATTGAGAGCGAGAATTAGGCCGATACCCACTAATCATCAATTCTGCAGAGAGTCCCCTAAGCAAGCTGGTCCTGGGGCTCTGTTCACAAACACAAACAGACGTCACAGAGGAGCCCCAGGACAGCAGCACAATTAGACCAAATCAATGGAAAACAAAAAGATAATTACATGACACATTGGCTCTCAAGAGAAGACAGGCTATGTGCTCACTGCCCACAAAATGAGGTGGAAACTGAGCTGCACTTCCTAACCTCCTGCCCAATGTATGACCATATTAGAGAGACATATTTCCCTCAGATTACACAGACCCAGAAATAAATTGTAAACATATCCTATTTTGATACATTTTGATATCTACTGGGTGAAATTCCACAGTGTGCATCACAGCAGTGAGATTTGTGACCCGTTGTCACAAGAAAACGGCAACCAGTGAAGAACAAACACCATTGTAAATACAACCCATATTTATGTTTATTTATTTTCCCTTTTGTACTTTAACTATTTGCACATCGTTACAACACTGTATATAGACATAATATGACATTTGAAATGTCTTTATTCTTTTGGAACTTCTGTGAGTGTAATGTTTACTGTTCATTTTTTATTGTTTATTTCACTTTTATTTATTATGTACTTGTTTACTGTTACAAATGTTTTGTTGTTTATTTCATTTTTGTTTATCTACCTCACTTGCTTTGGCAACGTAAACACACGTTTCCCATGTGAATAAAGCCTTACATTGAATTGAATTGGGAGAGAGATGGACAGATGGAGAAGTTATACACACACACACCCACTAACCTTTTCACAACAAATAGATCTACCCACATCCACACACTCATTCATCACACCATACCTGTACCTGTGTGTGTGTGTGTACATGCGTGTGTGTGTGTGTGTGTGTGTGTGTACATGCGTGTGTGTGTGTGTGTGTGTGTGTGTACATGCGTGTGTGTGTGTGTGGGTACATGCGTGTGTGTGTGTGTGTACATGTGTGTGTGTGTGTGTGTGTGTGTGTGAGGGATAGTTAATGTGAAGAGAAGCAGCAGGGTTGTCCTCATACCGAGCATAACAACAGATGAAACATCACTACTTCACTGAGAGAGGACAGAGTAGACTAGGTTTCACTAGATATTGTTCAAGAGCGAACTACTTTTGTGTTGTAGTTATAGAGCTAAGTTATTTAGTGTTCTAGTTCTAGAGCTATGTACTTTAGTGTGGTAGTTCAAGAGCAATGTACTTTAGTGTTGAGGTTCTAGAGCTAACTACTTTACTGTTCTAGTTCTAGAGCTATGTACTTTAGTGTGGTAGTTCTAGAGCTATGTACTTTAGTGTTGAGGTTCTAGAGCTAACTACTTTACTGTTCTAGTTCTAGAGCTAACTACTTTACTGTTCTAGTTCTAGAGCTAACTACTTTACTGTTCTAGTTCTAGAGCTAACTACTTTACTGTTCTAGTTTTAGAGCTATGTACTTTAGTGTTGAGGTTCTAGAGCTAACTACTTTACTGTTCTAGTTCTAGAGCTATGTACTTTAGTGTTGAGGTTCTAGAGCTAACTACTTTACTGTTCTAGTTCTAGAGCTATGTACTTAGTGTTCCAGTGTTGTTATTCATTCATCTGTGTTGCAGCTCGTCGCGGTCAGCAAATATAAGTTGTGGTTTCTTTTTTCCTGTTTCCTGGGAAACACTAATGCTGTTTGTTGACTATTAGCAGGACAGTAAACAACTTCTGGCATTTCTGGAAAGCTCCATTTCTACCCTTGTCAAGGAAACCACTGTTATCTACCCCCCCTACACAGTTATAATGGGGAGAAATTCAGAGTAAATTAAATTCCTCTAACAGGAAACCACTGTTATCTACCCCCCTACACAGTTATAATGGGGAGAAATTCAGAGTAAATTAAATTCCTCTAACAGGAAACCACTGTTATCTACCCCCCTACACAGTTATAATGGGGAGAAATTCAGAGTAAATTAAATTCCTCTAACAGGAAACCACTGTTATCTACCCCCCTACACAGTTATAATGGGGAGAAAATCAGAGTAAATTAAATTCCTCTAACAGGAAACCACTGTTATCTACCCCCCCCTACACAGTTATAATGGGGAGAAATTCAGAGTAAATTAAATTCCTCTAACAGGAAACCACTGTTATCTACCCCCCTACACAGTTATAATGGGGAGAAAATCAGAGTAAATTAAATTCCTCTAACAGGAAACCACTGTTATCTACCCCCCTACACAGTTATAATGGGGAGAAAATCAGAGTAAATTAAATTCCTCTAACAGGAAACCACTGTTATCTACCCCCCCCCTACACAGTTATAATGGGGAGAAATTCAGAGTAAATTAAATTCCTCTAACAGGAAACCACTGTTATCTACCCCCCTACACAGTTATAATGGGGAGAAAATCAGAGTAAATTAAATTCCTCTAACAGGAAACCACTGTTATCTACCCCCCTACACAGTTATAATGGGGAGAAAATCAGAGTAAATTAAATTCCTCTAACAGGAAACCACTGTTATCTACCCCCCCCTACACAGTTATAATGGGGAGAAATTCAGAGTAAATTAAATTCCTCTAACAGGAAACCACTGTTATCTACCCCCCCCTACACAGTTATAATGGGGAGAAATTCAGAGTAAATTAAATTCCTCTAACAGGAAACCACTGTTATCTACCCCCCCTACACAGTTATAATGGGGAGAAATTCAGAGTAAATTAAATTCCTCTAACAGGAAACCACTGTTATCTACCCCCCCTACACAGTTATAATGGGGAGAAATTCAGAGTAAATTAAATTCCTCTAACAGGAAACCACTGTTATCTACCCCCCTACACAGTTATAATGGGGAGAAATTCAGAGTAAATTAAATTCCTCTAACAGGAAACCACTGTTATCTACCCCCCTACACAGTTATAATGGGGAGAAATTCAGAGTAAATTAAATTCCTCTAACAGGAAACCACTGTTATCTACCCCCCCTACACAGTTATAATGGGGAGAAATTCAGAGTAAATTAAATTCCTCTAACAGGAAACCACTGTTATCTACCCCCCTACACAGTTATAATGGGGAGAAATTCAGAGTAAATTAAATTCCTCTAACAGGAAACCACTGTTATCTACCCCCCTACACAGTTATAATGGGGAGAAAATCAGAGTAAATTAAATTCCTCTAACAGGAAACCACTGTTATCTACCCCCCTACACAGTTATAATGGGGAGAAAATCAGAGCTGTAAATTGTTTCACCTGTAGCCAAGGCTTTATAGCCTGTATGGTTAATTATGTCTGGTATTGGTTCATATCTGACACAATATCAATGTTTCCCGACAAGGTAACGAGGGGAAAGTAGGCCTAGATGGACAAGACTATCTGAATGTGCACATGATGGAAGTCAGAGTCTGATATAAGTTAGAGGTCTGATATAAGTTATAGTTAGAGGTCTGATATAAGTTATAGGTCTGATATAAGTTAGAGGTCTGATATAAGTTATAGGTCTGATATAAGTTAGAGGTCTGATATAAGTTATAGTTAGAGGTCTGATATAAGTTATAGTTAGAGGTCTGATATAAGTTATAGTTAGAGGTCTGATATAAGTTAGAGGTCTGATTTAAGTTAGAGGTCTGATATAAGTTAGAGGTCTGATATAAGTTATAGTTAGAGGTCTGATATAAGTTAGAGGTCTGATATAAGTTAGAGGTCTGATATAAGTTATAGGTCTGATATAAGTTAGAGGTCTGATATAAGTTATAGGTCTTATATAAGTTAGAGGTCTGATATATGTTATAGGTCTTATATAAGTTATAGTTAGAGGTCTGATATAAGTTATAGTTAGAGGTCTGATATACGTTAGAGGTCTGATATAAGTTAGAGGTCTGATATGAGTTATAGTTAGAGGTCTGATATAAGTTAGAGGTCTGATATAAGTTATAGTTAGAGGTCTGATATAAGTTATAGTTAGAGGTCTGATATAAGTTAGAGGTCTGATATAAGTTATAGTTAGAGGTCTGATATAAGTTATAGTTAGAGGTCTGATATAAGTTATAGTTAGAGGTCTGATATAAGTTATAGTTAGAGGTCTGATATAAGTTATAGTTAGAGGTCTGATATAAGTTATAGTTAGAGGTCTGATATAAGTTATAGTTAGAGGTCTGATATAAGTTATAGTTAGAGGTCTGATATAAGTTATAGGTCTGATATAAGTTAGAGGTCTGATATAAGTTAGAGGTCTGATATAAGTTATAGGTCTTATATAAGTTAGAGGTCTGATATACGTTAGAGGTCTGATATAAGTTAGAGGTCTGATATGAGTTATAGTTAGAGGTCTGATATAAGTTAGAGGTCTGATATAAGTTATAGTTAGAGGTCTGATATAAGTTATAGTTAGAGGTCTGATATAAGTTAGAGGTCTGATATAAGTTATAGTTAGAGGTCTGATATAAGTTATAGTTAGAGGTCTGATATAAGTTATAGTTAGAGGTCTGATATAAGTTATAGTTAGAGGTCTGAATCTGATATATGTTATAGGTCTGATATAAGTTATAGTTAGAGGTCTGATATAAGTTATAGTTAGAGGTCTGATATAAGTTATAGTTAGAGGTCTGATATAAGTTATAGTTAGAGGTCTGATATAAGTTATAGTTAGAGGTCTGATATAAGTTATAGTTAGAGGTCTGATATAAGTTATAGTTAGAGGTCTGATATAAGTTATAGTTAGAGGTCTGATTCTGATATATGTTATAGGTCTTATATAAGTTATAGTTATAGGTCTTATATAAGTTATAGTTAGAGGTCTGATATAAGTTATAGTTAGAGGTCTGATATAAGTTATAGTTAGAGGTCTGATATAAGTTATAGTTAGAGGTCTGATTCTGATATATGTTATAGGTCTTATATAAGTTATAGTTAGAGGTCTTATATAAGTTATAGTTAGAGGTCTGATATAAGTTATAGGTCTAATATAAGTTAGAGGTCTGATATAAGTTATAGGTCTGATGGAAGTTATAGTTAGAGGTCTGATATAAGTTATAGTTAGAGGTCTGATATAAGTTATAGTTAGAGGTCTAATATAAGTTATAGTTAGAGGTCTGATTTTGATATATGTTATAGGTCTAATATAAGTTATAGTTAGAGGTCTGATATAAGTTAGAGGTCTGATATAAGTTATAGGTCTGATGGAAGTTATAGTTAAAGGTCTGATATAAGTTATAGGTCTAATATAAGTTATAGTTATAGGTCTGATGGAAGTTATAGTTAGAGGTCTGATATAAGTTATAGTTAGAGGTCTGATATAAGTTAGAGGTCTGATATAAGTTAGAGGTCTGATATAAGTTATAGTTAGAGGTCTGATATAAGTTATAGTTAGAGGTCTGATATAAATTAGAGGTCTGATATAAGTTAGAGGTCTGATATAAGTTATAGTTAGAGGTCTGATATAAGTTATAGTTAGAGGTCTGATATAAGTTATAGTTAGAGGTCTGATATAAATTAGAGGTCTGATATAAGTTAGAGGTCTGATATAAGTTATAGTTAGAGGTCTGATATAAGTTATAGTTAGAGGTCTGATATAAGTTAGAGGTCTGATATAAGTTAGAGGTCTGATATAAGTTATAGTTAGAGGTCTGATATAAGTTATAGGTCTGATATAAGTTAGAGGTCTGATATAAGTTATAGTTATAGGTCTGATATAAGTTATAGTTAGAGGTCTGATTCTGATATAAGCTAGAGGTCTTATATAAGTTATAGTTAGAGGTCTTATATAAGTTATAGTTAGAGGTCTGATATAAGTTATAGTTAGAGGTCTAATATAAGTTATAGTTAGAGGTCTGATTCTGATATAAGCTAGAGGTCTTATATAAGTTATAGTTAGAGGTCTAATATAAGTTATAGTTAGAGGTCTGATATAAGTTATAGTTAGAGGTCTGATATAAGTTATAGTTAGAGGTCTGATATACGTTAGAGGTCTGATATAAGTTATAGTTAGAGGTCTGATATAAGTTATAGTTAGAGGTCTGATATAAGTTATAGTTAGAGGTCTGATATAAGTTATAGTTAGAGGTCTGATTCTGATATACGTTAGAGGTCTTATATAAGTTATAGTTAGAGGTCTGATATAAGTTATAGTTAGAGGTCTAATATAAGTTATAGTTAGAGGTCTGATTCTGATATAAGCTAGAGGTCTTATATAAGTTATAGTTAGAGGTCTAATATAAGTTATAGTTATGGGTCTGATATAAGTTATAGTTAGAGGTCTGATATAAGTTATAGTTAGAGGTCTGATATACGTTAGAGGTCTGATATAAGTTATAGTTAGAGGTCTGATATAAGTTATAGTTAGAGGTCTGATATAAGTTATAGTTAGAGGTCTGATTCTGATATATGTTATAGGTCTTATATAAGTTAGAGGTCTGATATAAGTTATAGTTAGAGGTCTGATATACGTTAGAGGTCTTATATAAGTTATAGTTAGAGGTCTGATATACGTTAGAGGTCTTATATAAGTTATAGTTAGAGGTCTGATATAAGTTATAGTTAGAGGTCTGATATACGTTAGAGGTCTGATATACGTTAGAGGTCTTATATAAGTTATAGTTAGAGGTCTGATATACGTTAGAGGTCTGATATAAGTTATAGTTAGAGGTCTGATATAAGTTATAGTTAGAGGTCTGATATAAGTTATAGTTAGAGGTCTGATATACGTTAGAGGTCTTATATAAGTTATAGTTAGAGGTCTGATATAAGTTATAGTTAGAGGTCTGATATACGTTAGAGGTCTGATATAAGTTATAGTTAGAGGTCTGATATAAGTTATAGTTAGAGGTCTGATATAAGTTATAGTTAGAGGTCTGATATAAGTTATAGTTAGAGGTCTGATATAAGTTATAGTTAGAGGTCTAATATAAGTTATAGTTAGAGGTCTGATATAAGTTATAGTTAGAGGTCTGATATAAGTTATAGTTAGAGGTCTGATATAAGTTATAGTTAGAGGTCTGATATAAGTTATAGTTAGAGGTCTGATTCTGATATACGTTAGAGGTCTTATATAAGTTATAGTTAGAGGTCTGATATAAGTTATAGTTAGAGGTCTAATATAAGTTATAGTTAGAGGTCTGATTCTGATATAAGCTAGAGGTCTTATATAAGTTATAGTTAGAGGTCTAATATAAGTTATAGTTATGGGTCTGATATAAGTTATAGTTAGAGGTCTGATATAAGTTATAGTTAGAGGTCTGATATACGTTAGAGGTCTGATATAAGTTATAGTTAGAGGTCTGATATAAGTTATAGTTAGAGGTCTGATTCTGATATATGTTATAGGTCTAATATAAGTTATAGTTATGGGTCTGATATAAGTTATAGTTAGAGGTCTGATATAAGTTATAGTTAGAGGTCTGATATACGTTAGAGGTCTTATATAAGTTATAGTTAGAGGTCTGATATACGTTAGAGGTCTGATATAAGTTATAGTTAGAGGTCTGATATAAGTTATAGTTAGAGGTCTGATATAAGTTATAGTTAGAGGTCTGATATAAGTTATAGTTAGAGGTCTGATATAAGTTATAGTTAGAGGTCTAATATAAGTTATAGTTAGAGGTCTGATATAAGTTATAGTTAGAGGTCTAATATAAGTTATAGTTAGAGGTCTGATATAAGTTATAGTTAGAGGTCTTATATAAGTTATAGTTAGAGGTCTGATATAAGTTAGAGGTCTGATATAAGTTATAGGTCTTATATAAGTTATAGTTAGAGGTCTAATATAAGTTAGAGGTCTGATATAAGTTAGAGGTCTGATATATGTTATAGGTCTTATATAAGTTATAGTTAGAGGTCTTATATAAGTTATAGTTAGAGGTCTGATATACGTTAGAGTTAGAGGTCTGATATAAGTTATAGTTATAGGTCTGATATAAGTTATAGTTAGAGGTCTGATATACGTTAGAGTTAGAGGTCTGATATAAGTTATAGTTAGAGGTCTGATATAAGTTAGAGGTCTGATATAAGTTATAGGTCTTATATAAGTTAGAGGTCTGATATACGTTAGAGGTCTGATATAAGTTAAAGGTCTGATATAAGTTATAGGTCTGATATAAGTTAGAGGTCTGATATAAGTTATAGGTCTGATATAAGTTATAGGTCTGATATAAGTTATAGGTCTGATATAAGTTAGAGGTCTGATATAAGTTATAGGTCTGATATAAGTTAGAGGTCTGATATAAGTTATAGGTCTGATATAAGTTATAGGTCTGATATAAGTTATAGGTCTGATATAAGTTAGAGGTCTGATATAAGTTATAGGTCTGATATAAGTTATAGGTCTGATATAAGTTATAGGTCTGATATAAGTTAGAGGTCTGATATAAGTTATAGGTCTGATATAAGTTAGAGGTCTGATATAAGTTATAGGTCTGATATAAGTTATAGGTCTGATATAAGTTATAGGTCTGATATAAGTTAGAGGTCTGATATAAGTTAGAGGTCTGATATAAGTTAGAGGTCTGAATCTGATATATGTTATAGGTCTTATATAAGTTATAGTTAGAGGTCTGATATAAGTTAGAGGTCTGATATACGTTAGAGGTCTGATATAAGTTAAAGGTCTGATATAAGTTATAGGTCTGATATAAGTTATAGTTAGAGGTCTGATATAAGTTATAGTTAGAGGTCTGATATAAGTTATAGTTAGAGGTCTAATATAAGTTAGAGGTCTGATATAAGTTAGAGGTCTGATATATGTTATAGGTCTTATATAAGTTATAGTTAGAGGTCTTATATAAGTTATAGTTAGAGGTCTGATATACGTTAGAGTTAGAGGTCTGATATAAGTTATAGTTATAGGTCTGATATAAGTTATAGTTAGAGGTCTGATATACGTTAGAGTTAGAGGTCTGATATAAGTTATAGTTAGAGGTCTGATATAAGTTAGAGGTCTGATATAAGTTATAGGTCTTATATAAGTTAGAGGTCTGATATACGTTAGAGGTCTGATATAAGTTATAGGTCTTATATAAGTTATAGTTAGAGGTCTAATATAAGTTAGAGGTCTGATATAAGTTAGAGGTCTGATATATGTTATAGGTCTTATATAAGTTATAGTTAGAGGTCTTATATAAGTTATAGTTAGAGGTCTGATATACGTTAGAGTTAGAGGTCTGATATAAGTTATAGTTATAGGTCTGATATAAGTTATAGTTAGAGGTCTGATATACGTTAGAGTTAGAGGTCTGATATAAGTTATAGTTAGAGGTCTGATATAAGTTAGAGGTCTGATATAAGTTATAGGTCTTATATAAGTTAGAGGTCTGATATACGTTAGAGGTCTGATATAAGTTAAAGGTCTGATATAAGTTATAGGTCTGATATAAGTTAGAGGTCTGATATAAGTTATAGGTCTGATATAAGTTATAGGTCTGATATAAGTTATAGGTCTGATATAAGTTAGAGGTCTGATATAAGTTATAGGTCTGATATAAGTTAGAGGTCTGATATAAGTTATAGGTCTGATATAAGTTATAGGTCTGATATAAGTTATAGGTCTGATATAAGTTAGAGGTCTGATATAAGTTATAGGTCTGATATAAGTTATAGGTCTGATATAAGTTATAGGTCTGATATAAGTTAGAGGTCTGATATAAGTTATAGGTCTGATATAAGTTAGAGGTCTGATATAAGTTATAGGTCTGATATAAGTTATAGGTCTGATATAAGTTATAGGTCTGATATAAGTTAGAGGTCTGATATAAGTTAGAGGTCTGATATAAGTTAGAGGTCTGAATCTGATATATGTTATAGGTCTTATATAAGTTATAGTTAGAGGTCTGATATAAGTTAGAGGTCTGATATACGTTAGAGGTCTGATATAAGTTAAAGGTCTGATATAAGTTATAGGTCTGATATAAGTTATAGTTAGAGGTCTGATATAAGTTATAGTTAGAGGTCTGATATAAGTTATAGTTAGAGGTCTGATGGAAGTTATAGGTCTGATATAAGTTATAGGTCTGATATAAGTTATAGGTCTGATATAAGTTATAGGTCTGATATAAGTTATAGTTATAGGTCTGATATAAGTTATAGTTAGAGGTCTGATATAAGTTATAGTTAGAGGTCTGATGGAAGTTATAGGTCTGATATAAGTTATAGGTCTGATATAAGTTATAGGTCTGATATAAGTTATAGGTCTTATATAAGTTAGAGGTCTGATATACGTTAGAGGTCTGATATAAGTTAAAGGTCTGATATAAGTTATAGGTCTGATATAAGTTAGAGGTCTGATATAAGTTAAAGGTCTGATATAAGTTATAGGTCTGATATAAGTTATAGGTCTGATATACGTTAGAGGTCTGATATAAGTTATAGTTAGAAGTCTGATATAAGTTATAGTTAGAGGTCTGATATAAGTTATAGGTCTGATATAAGTTAGAGGTCTGATATAAGTTATAGGTCTGATATAAGTTAGAGGTCTGATATAAGTTAGAGGTCTGATATAAGTTATAGTTAGAGGTCTGATATAAGTTATAGTTAGAGGTCTGATATAAGTTAGAGGTCTGATATAAGTTATAGGTCTGATATAAGTTAGAGGTCTGATATAAGTTAGAGGTCTGATATAAGTTAGAGGTCTGATATAAGTTAGAGGTCTGATTTAAGTTAGAGGTCTGATATAAGTTAGAGGTCTGATATAAGTTATAGTTAGAGGTCTGATATAAGTTAGAGGTCTGATATAAGTTATAGGTCTGATATAAGTTAGAGGTCTGATATAAGTTAGAGGTCTGATATAAGTTAGAGGTCTGATATAAGTTAGAGGTCTGATTTAAGTTAGAGGTCTGATATAAGTTATAGGTCTGATATAAGTTATAGGTCTGATATAAGTTAGAGGTCTGAATCTGATATATGTTATAGGTCTTATATAAGTTAGAGGTCTGATATACGTTAGAGGTCTGATATAAGTTAAAGGTCTGATATAAGTTATAGGTCTGATATAAGTTATAGGTCTGATATAAGTTATAGTTAGAGGTTTGATATAAGTTAGAGGTCTGATATAAGTTAGAGGTCTGACATAAGTTAGAGGTCTGATATAAGTTATATTTAGAGGTTTGATATAAGTTAGAGGTCTGATATAAGTTATAGGTCTGATATAAATTAGAGGTCTGATATAAGTTAGAGGTCTGATATAAGTTATAGTTAGAGGTCTGATATAAGTTATAGTTAGAGGTCTGATATAAGTTATAGTTAGAGGTCTGATTCTGATATATGTTATAGGTCTTATATAAGTTATAGTTAGAGGTCTTATATAAGTTATAGTTAGAGGTCTGATGGAAGTTATAGGTCTGATATAAGTTAGAGGTCTGATATAAGTTATAGGTCTGATATAAGTTAGAGGTCTGATATAAGTTAGAGGTCTGATATAAGTTAGAGGTCTGATATAAGTTATAGTTAGAGGTCTGATATAAGTTATAGTTAGAGGTCTGATATAAGTTAGAGGTCTGATATAAGTTATAGGTCTGATATAAGTTAGAGGTCTGATATAAGTTAGAGGTCTGATATAAGTTAGAGGTCTGATATAAGTTAGAGGTCTGATATAAGTTATAGTTATAGGTCTGATATAAGTTAGAGGTCTGATATAAGTTAGAGGTCTGATTTAAGTTAGAGGTCTGATATAAGTTAGAGGTCTGATATAAGTTATAGTTAGAGGTCTGATATAAGTTAGAGGTCTGATATAAGTTATAGGTCTGATATAAGTTAGAGGTCTGATATAAGTTAGAGGTCTGATATAAGTTAGAGGTCTGATATA
>NW_023493676.1:562500-580000 GCF_013265735.2 Oncorhynchus mykiss
TGTAAACTCCCTCTATGAATATAGTGTAAACTCCGTCTATGAATATAGTGTAAACTCCGTCTATGAATATAGTGTAAACTCCCTCTGTGAATATAGTGTAAACTCCCTCTATGAATATAGTGTAAACTCCGTCTATGAATATAGTATAAACTCCCTCTATGAATATAGTGTAAACTCCGTCTATGAATATAGTGTAAACTCGGTCTATGAATATAGTGTAAACTCCCTCTATGAATATAGTGTAAACTCCCTCTGTGAATATAGTGTAAACTCCCTCTATGAATATAGTATAAACTCCCTCTGTGAATATAGTGTAAACTCCCTCTGTGAATATAGTGTAAACTCCGTCTATGAATATAGTGTAAACTCCCTCTATGAATATAGTGTAAACTCCATCTATGAATATAGTGTAAACTCCGTCTGTGAATATAGTGTAAACTCCCTCTGTGAATATAGTATAAACTCCCTCTGTGAATATAGTGTAAACTCCCTCTATGAATATAGTGTAAACTCCCTCTATGAATATAGTGTAAACTCCCTCTATGAATATAGTGTAAACTCTGTCTATGAATATAGTGTAAACTCCCTCTATGAATATAGTGTAAACTCCGTCGATGAATATAGTGTAAACTCCGTCTATGAATATAGTATAAACTCCCTCTATGAATATAGTGTAAACTCCCTCTATGAATATAGTATAAACTCCCTCTATGAATATAGTGTAAACTCCGTCTATGAATATAGTGTAAACTCCGTCTATGAATATAGTGTAAACTCCCTCAGAAGTGTATAGTGTATAGTGTATAGAGTATAGTGTATATAGTGTATATAGTGTATAGTATATAGAGTATAGTGTATATAGTGTATATAGTGTATAGTGTATATAGTGTATAGTGTATATAGTGTATAGTGTATAGTGTATACTGTATAGTGTATATAGTGTATAGTGTATATAGTGTATAGTGTATAGTGTATATAGTGTATAGTGTATAGTGTATATAGTGTATAGTGTATAGCGTATATAGGGTATAGTGTATAGTGTATATAGTGTATAGTGTATAGTGTATATAGTGTATAGTGTATAGTGTATATAGTGTATATAGTGTATAGTGTATACTGTATAGTGTATATAGTGTATAGTGTATAGTGTATATAGTGTATAGTGTATAGTGTATAGTGTATGTAGTGTATAGTGTATACTGTATAGTGTATATAGTGTATAGTGTATAGTGTATACTGTATAGTGTATATAGTGTATAGTGTATATAGTGTATAGTGTATATAGTGTATAGTGTATATAGTGTATAGTGTATAGTGTATATAGTGTATAGTGTATATAGTGTATAGTGTATACTGTATAGTGTATATAGTGTATATTGTATACTGTATAGTGTATATAGTGTATAGTGTATATAGTGTATAGTGTATACAGTGAATAGTGTATAGTGTATATAGTGTATAGTGTATATAGTGTATAGTGTATATAGTGTATACTGTATAGTGTATATAGTGTGTATAGTCTGTCACACCCTGGTCTTAGTATTTTGACTCTGTGCTGGTACCCCCTGTATATAGCCTCCACATTGACTCTGTACTGGTACCCCCAGTATATAGTCTCCACATTGACTCTGTACTGGTACCCCCTGTATATAGCCTCCACATTGACTCTGTACTGGTACCCCCTGTATATAGCCTCCACATTGACTCTGTACTGGTACCCCCAGTATATAGCCTCCACATTGACTCTGTACTGGTACCCCCAGTATATAGCCTCCACATTGACTCTGTACTGGTACCCCCAGTATATAGTCTCCACATTGACTATGTACTGGTACCCCCTGTATATAGCCTCCACATTGACTCTGTACTGGTACCCCCTGTATATAGCCTCCACATTGACTCTGTACCAGTACCCCCTGTATATAGCCTCCACATTGACTCTGTACTGGTACCCCCTGTATATAGCCTCCACATTGACTCTGTACTGGTACCCCCAGTATATAGCCTCCACATTGACTCTGTACTGGTACCCCCAGTATATAGTCTCCACATTGACTATGTACTGGTACCCCCTGTATATAGCCTCCACATTGACTCTGTACTGGTACCCCCAGTATATAGTCTCCACATTGACTATGTACTGGTACCCCCTGTATATAGCCTCCACATTGACTCTGTACTGGTACCCCCAGTATATAGTCTCCACATTGACTCTGTACTGGTACCCCCTGTCTATAGCCTCCACATTGACTCTGTACTGGTACCCCCTGTATATAGCCTCCACATTGACTCTGTACTGGTACCCCCTGTATATAGCCTCCACATTGACTCTGTACTGGTACCCCCTGTCTATAGCCTCCACATTGACTCTGTACTGGTACCTCCTGTATATAGCCTCCACATTGACTCTGTACTGGTACCCCCTGTATATAGCCTCCACATTGACTCTGTACCAGTACCCCCTGTATATAGCCTCCACATTGACTCTGTACTGGTACCCCCTGTATATAGCCTCCACATTGACTCTGTACTGGTACCTCCTGTATATAGCCTCCACATTGACTCTGTACTGGTTCCTCCTGTATATAGCCTCCACATTGACTCTGTACTGGTACCCCCTGTATATAGCCTCCACATTGACTCTGTACTGGTACCTCCTGTATATAGCCTCCACATTGACTCTGTACTGGTACCTCCTGTATATAGCCTCCACATTGACTCTGTACTGGTACCTCCTGTATATTGCCTCCACATTGACTCTGTACCAGTACCCCCTGTATATAGCCTCCACATTGACTCTGTACTGGTACCTCCTCTATATAGCCTCCATATTGACTCTGTACTGGTACCCCCTGTATATAGCCTCCACATTGACTCTGTACTGGTACCTCCTGTATATAGCCTCCACATTGACTCTGTACTGGTACCTCCTCTATATAGCCTCCACATTGACTCTGTACTGGTTCCTCCTGTATATAGCCTCCACATTGACTCTGTACTGGTACCCCCTGTATATAGCCTCCACATTGACTCTGTACTGGTACCTCCTGTATATAGCCTCCACATTGACTCTGTACTGGTACCTCCTGTATATAGCCTCCACATTGACTCTGTACTGGTACCCCCTGTATACAGCCTCCACATTGACTCTGTACTGGTACCTCCTCTATATAGCCTCCACATTGACTCTGTACTGGTACCCCCTGTATATAGCCTCCACATTGACTCTGTACTGGTACCCCCTGTATATAGCCTCCACATTGACTCTGTACTGGTACCCCCTGTATATAGCCTCCACATTGACTCTGTACTGGTACCTCCTGTATATAGCCTCCACATTGACTCTGTACTGGTACCCCCTGTATATAGCCTCCACATTGACTCTGTACTGGTACCCCCTGTATATAGCCTCCACATTGACTCTGTACTGGTACCCCCTGTATATAGCCTCCACATTGACTCTGTACTGGTACCCCCTGTATATAGCCTCCACATTGACTCTGTACTGGTACCCCCTGTATATAGTCTCCACATTGACTCTGTACTGGTACCCCCTGTATATAGCCTCCACATTGACTCTGTACTGGTACCCCCTGTATATAGCCTCCACATTGACTCTGTACTGGTACCCCCTGTATATAGCCTCCACATTGACTCTGTACTGGTACCCCCTGTATATAGCCTCCACATTGACTCTGTACTGGTACCCCCTGTATATAGCCTCCACATTGACTCTGTACTGGTACCCCCTGTATATATGGGTGATTGTTCCTGTCTCTGTGTTATGTTGTCACCAGAGAGGCTGTTTAGGTTTTCATGTTTATTGTTTTTGTATTGTTCGTGTTTCATCATTCATCAAAGATGTATCTAATTAACCACTCTGCATTTTGGTCCGACTCTCCTTCACCACAAGAAAACCGTAACAATAGTGTATAGTATATAGTGTATAGTGTATATAGTGTATATAGTGTATACAGTGTATAGTGTATATAGTGTATAGTGTATAGTATATAGTGTATATAGTGTGTACTCAGTAACAGCAGTACTATTCTCCCCCAGGCCTGCAGCAGTGTATAGTGTATATAGTCTATAGTGTATATAGTCTATAGTGTATAGTGTATACAGTGTATAGTGTATACAGTGTATAGTGTATATAGTGTATAGTGTATATAGTGTATATAGTGTATAGTGTGTATAGTGTATAGTACCTACCACCCTGTAGTGTGTACTCAGTAACAGCAGTACTATACTCCCCCAGGCCTGCAGCAGTGTATAGTGTATACAGTGTATAGTGTATATAGTGTATATAGTGTATAGTGTATATAGTGTATAGTATATAGTGTATATAGTGTGTATAGTGTATAGTGTATATAGTGTATAGTATATAGTGTATATAGTGTGTATAGTGTATAGTGCCTACCACCCTGTAGTGTGTACTCAGTAACAGCAGTACTATACTCCCCCAGGCCTGCAGCAGTATATAGTGTATAGTGTATAGTGTATATAGTGTGTATAGTGTATAGTACCTACCACCCTGTAGTGTGTACTCAGTAACAGCAGTACTATACTCCCCCAGGCCTGCAGCAGTGTATAGTGTATAGTGTATATAGTGTATATAGTGTAGTGTATAGTGTATATAGTGTATAGTATATAGTATATAGTGTGTATAGTGTATAGTACCTACCTCCCTGTAGTGTGTACTCAGTAACAGCAGTACTATACTCTCCCAGGCCTGCAGCAGTGTATAGTGTATAGTGTATATAGTGTATATAGTGTATAGTATATAGTATATAGTGTATATAGTGTATAGTACCTACCTCCCTGTAGTGTGTACTCAGTAACAGCAGTACTATACTCCCCCAGGCCTGCAGCAGTGTATAGTGTATATAGTGTATAGTGTGTATAGTGTATAGTGTATATAATGTATAGTGTATAGTGTATATAGTGTATAGTGTATAGTGTATATAGTGTATAGTGTGTATAGTATATAGTGTATATAGTGTGTATAGTGTATAGTACCTACCTCCCTGTAGTGTGTACTCAGTAACAGCAGTACTATACTCCCCCAGGCCTGCAGCAGTGTATAGTATATAGTGTATATAGTATATAGTGTGTATAGTGTATAGTGTATAAAGTATATAGTGTGTATAGTGTATAGTACCTACCTCCCTGTAGTGTGTACTCAGTAACAGCAGTACTATACTCCCCCAGGCCTGCAGCAGTGTATAGTGTATATAGTGTATATAGTGTATAGTGTGTATAGTGTGTATAGTGTATATAGTGTACAGTGTATATAGTGTATATAGTGTATATAGTGTATAGTGTATATAGTGTGTATAGTGTATAGTACCTACCTCCCTGTAGTGTGTACTGAGTAACAGCAGTACTATACTCCCCCAGGCCTGCAGCAGTGTATAGTGTATAGTGTATATAGTGTATATAGTGTGTAGTGTATAGTGTATATAGTGTATAGTATATAGTATATAGTGTGTATAGTGTATAGTACCTACCTCCCTGTAGTGTGTACTCAGTAACAGCAGTACTATACTCCCCCAGGCCTGCAGCAGTGTATAGTGTATAGTGTATATAGTGTATAGTGTATATAGTATATAGTGTATATAGTGTATAGTACCTACCTCCCTGTAGTGTGTACTCAGTAACAGCAGTACTATACTCCCCCAGGCCTGCAGCAGTGTATAGTGTATATAGTGTATAGTGTATAGTGTATATAGTGTATAGTGTATAGTGTATATAGTGTATAGTGTGTATAGTATATAGTGTATATAGTGTGTATAGTGTATAGTACCTACCTCCCCGTAGTGTGTACTCAGTAACAGCAGTACTATACTCCCCCAGGCCTGCAGCAGTGTATAGTGTATATAGTGTATATAGTGTATAGTGTATAGTGTATATAGTGTATAGTGTAGTGTATAGTGTATATAGTGTATAGTATATAGTATATAGTGTGTATAGTGTATAGTACCTACCTCCCTGTAGTGTGTACTCAGTAACAGCAGTACTATACTCCCCCAGGCCTGCAGCAGTGTATAGTGTATAGTGTATATAGTGTATAGTGTATATAGTATATAGTGTATATAGTGTATAGTACCTACCACCCTGTAGTGTGTACTCAGTAACAGCAGTACTATACTCCCCCAGGCCTGCAGCAGTGTATAGTGTATATAGTGTATAGTGTAGTGTATAGTGTATATAGTGTATAGTATATAGTATATAGTGTGTATAGTGTATAGTACCTACCTCCCTGTAGTGTGTACTCAGTAACAGCAGTACTATACTCCCCCAGGCCTGCAGCAGTGTACAGTGTATAGTGTATATAGTGTATAGTGTATAGTGTGTATAGTGTATAGTACCTACCTCCCTGTAGTGTGTACTCAGTAACAGCAGTACTATACTCCCCCAGGCCTGCAGCAGTATATAGTGTATAGTGTATAGTGTATATAGTGTGTATAGTGTATAGTACCTACCACCCTGTAGTGTGTACTCAGTAACAGCAGTACTATACTCCCCCAGGCCTGCAGCAGTATATAGTGTATAGTGTATAGTGTATATAGTGTGTATAGTGTATAGTACCTACCTCCCTGTAGTGTGTACTCAGTAACAGCAGTACTATACTCCCCCAGGCCTGCAGCAGTGTATAGTGTATAGTGTATATAGTGTATAGTGTAGTGTATAGTGTATATAGTGTATAGTATATAGTATATAGTGTGTATAGTGTATAGTACCTACCTCCCTGTAGTGTGTACTCAGTAACAGCAGTACTATACTCTCCCAGGCCTGCAGCAGTGTATAGTGTATAGTGTATATAGTGTATATAGTGTGTAGTGTATAGTGTATATAGTGTATAGTATATAGTATATAGTGTATATAGTGTATAGTACCTACCTCCCTGTAGTGTGTACTCAGTAACAGCAGTACTATACTCCCCCAGGCCTGCAGCAGTGTATAGTGTATATAGTGTATAGTGTGTATAGTGTATAGTGTATATAGTGTATAGTGTATAGTGTATATAGTATATAGTGTATAGTGTGTATAGTATATAGTGTATATAGTGTGTATAGTGTATAGTACCTACCTCCCTGTAGTGTGTAGTGTATATAGTGTACAGTGTATATAGTGTATATAGTGTATAGTGTGTATAGTGTATATAGTGTATAGTATATAGTGTGTATAGTGTATAGTACCTACCTCCCTGTAGTGTGTACTCAGTAACAGCAGTACTATACTCCCCCAGGCCTGCAGCAGTGTATAGTGTATAGGTTATATAGTGTATAGTGTATATAGTATATAGTGTATATAGTGTATAGTACCTACCACCCTGTAGTGTGTACTCAGTAACAGCAGTACTATACTCCCCCAGGCATGCAGCAGTGTATAGTGTATATAGTATATAGTGTATATAGTGTATAGTACCTACCTCCCTGTAGTGTGTACTTAGTAACAGCAGTACTATACTCCCCCAGGCCTGCAGCAGTGTATAGTGTATAGTGTATATAGTATATAGTGTATAGTGTATACAGTGTATAGTGTATATAGTATATAGTGTATAGTATATAGTGTGTATAGTGTATAGTACCTACCACCCTGTAGTGTGTACTCAGTAACAGCAGTACTATACTCCCCCAGGCCTGCAGCAGTGTATAGTGTATAGTGTGTATAGTGTATAGTGTATACAGTGTATAGTGTATACAGTGTATAGTGTATAGTATATAGTATATAGTGTGTATAGTGTATAGTACCTACCTCCCTGTAGTGTGTACTCAGTAACAGCAGTACTATACTCCCCCAGGCCTGCAGCAGTGTATAGTGTATAGTGTATATAGTATATAGTGTGTATAGTGTATAGTGTGTATAGTGTATAGTGTATACAGTATATAGTGTGTATAGTGTATAGTACCTACCTCCCTGTAGTGTGTACTCAGTAACAGCAGTACTATACTCCCCCAGGCCTGCAGCAGTGTATAGTGTATAGTGTATATAGTATATAGTGTGTATAGTGTATAGTGTATAGTGTGTATAGTGTATAGTGTATATAGTATATAGTGTGTATAGTGTATAGTACCTACCTCCCTGTAGTGTGTACTCAGTAACAGCAGTACTATACTCCCCCAGGCCTGCAGCAGTGTATAGTGTATAGTGTATATAGTATATAGTGTGTATAGTGTATAGTGTATAGTGTGTATAGTGTATAGTGTATATAGTATATAGTGTGTATAGTGTATAGTACCTACCTCCCTGTAGTGTGTACTCAGTAACAGCAGTACTATACTCCCCCAAGCCTGCAGCAGTGTATAGTGTATATAGTGTATATAGTGTATAGTGTATAAAGTATATAGTGTGTATAGTGTATAGTACCTACCTCCCTGTAGTGTGTACTCAGTAACAGCAGTACTATACTCCCCCAGGCCTGCAGCAGTGTATAGTGTATACAGTGTATAGTGTATATAGTGTATATAGTGTATAGTGTATATAGTGTATAGTATATAGTGTATATAGTGTGTATAGTGTATAGTACCTACCTCCCTGTAGTGTGTACTCAGTAACAGCAGTACTATACTCCCCCAGGCCTGCAGCAGTGTATAGTGTATAGTGTATATAGTATATAGTGTGTATAGTGTATAGTGTGTATAGTGTATAGTGTATATAGTATATAGTGTGTATAGTGTATAGTACCTACCACCCTGTAGTGTGTACTCAGTAACAGCAGTACTATACTCCCCCAAGCCTGCAGCAGTGTAGGCAGCCAGTTGTATCTGATACTGAGTCCAGATTATGAGGTCTGATAGGAGACAGTAGTTTGTCTCTGGACTAGAGATATTCTTCTCTTGGTACTCTCCTGGTAGACCTGCCAGACGATACCTACACACACACACACACACACACACACACACACGGTTTATTGGCGTGGCGTAACAATGAAACATACTTTGGAAATTAAGTGATTAATTTGCAATATTAACATAATTTAAAATAATAATAATAATCAAAATTGTCAATGAGACAATCAGTAACAACAATAATTAAGGGTCAAAGAAGCCATACAATGGACAATACCAATGGAGGACATGGTCTCTCTCTCTCTGTCTGTCTGTCTGTCTCTCTCTCTCTCTGTCTGTCTCTCCCACTCTCTCTGTCTGTCTCTCTCTCTGTCTCTTTCTGTCTCTCTCTGTCTGTCTGTCTCTTTCTCTGTCTCTGTCTGTCTCTCTCCTGTATGTAGAGAGGACTGGGGTCTATAACCTGTATGTAGGGAGGACTGGGGTCTATAACCTGTATGTAGGGAGGACTGGGGTCTATAACCTGTATGTAGGGAGGACTGGGGTCTATAACCTGTATGTAGGGAGGACTGGGGTCTATAACCTGTATGTAGGGAGGACTGGGGTCTATAACCTGTATGTAGGGGAGACTGGGGTCTATAACCTGTATGTAGGGAGGACTGGGGTCTTTAACCTGTATGTAGGGAGGACTGGGGTCTATAACCTGTATGTAGGGAGGACTGGGGTCTATAACCTGTATGTAGGGAGGACTGGGGTCTATAACCTGTATGTAGGGAGGACTGGGGTCTATAACCTGTATGTAGGGAGGACTGGGGTCTATAACCTGTATGTAGGGAGGACTGGGGTCTATAACCTGTATGTAGGGAGGACTGGGGTCTTTAACCTGTATGTAGGGAGGACTGGGGTCTATAACCTGTATGTAGGGAGGACTGGGGTCTATAACCTGTATGTAGGGAGGACTGGGGTCTATAACCTGTATGTAGGGAGGACTGGGGTCTATAACCTGTATGTAGGGAGGACTGGGGTCTATAACCTGTATGTAGGGAGGACTGGGGTCTATAACCTGTATGTAGGGAGGACTGGGGTCTATAACCTGTATGTAGGGAGGACTGGGGTCTATAACCTGTATGTAGGGAGGACTGGGGTCTTTAACCTGTATGTAGGGAGGACTGGGGTCTATAACCTGTATGTAGAGAGGACTGGGGTCTATAACCTGTATGTAGGGAGGACTGGGGTCTATAACCTGTATGTAGGGAGGACTGGGGTCTATAACCTGTATGTAGGGAGGACTGGGGTCTATAACCTGTATGTAGGGAGGACTGGGGTCTTTAACCTGTATGTAGGGAGGACTGGGGTCTATAACCTGTATGTAGGGAGGACTGGGGTCTTTAACCTGTATGTAGGGAGGACTGGGGTCTTTACTATAACCTATATGTGTCTCACGGGCATGGGAAAGGCATATGCATGCAAATTAAATACTGTCGTAAAAAAAGTTTTGTGTTTTTGCGGACATTACAGTAGTTTTTATTCCATTGTTGTTGTTTTTTTTTGGGGGGGGGGGGGGTAATACTATTTACTATCTACTGCATCTATCTCCAACACTCCCCTCCTAAATGAGGACGTATCCTTGGAGCAGTCCATTGGTTTTTTGGAGGGGGGGTGGGGGGTGGGGGGGTGGGTAATACTGTTGTATTTACTATCTACTGCATCTATCTCCAACACTCCCCTCCTACCTGAGGACGTATCCTCGGAGCAGTCCATTGTGCTGCGGTTCTGGGGGAGGCTGCCACTGGACCATGATAGACTGGTTGGTACGACCCGACGCCACCATGTTCTTAGGAGGAGCGCTGGGAGCCTCCTCTCTCAGCATCAACCTGGGAGGACACAGACACAACAGGTTTTAGATGTACCGATTCCATGGCACATATATATTATATATACTATACATACAGTACCAGTCAAATGTTTAGAACACCTACTCATTCAAGGGTTTTTCTTTATTTGTACTATTTTCTACATTATAGAATAATAGTGAAGACATCAAAACTATTTTCTACATTATAGAATAATAGTGAAGACATCAAAACTATTTTCTACATTATAGAATAACAGTGAAGACATTAAAACTATGAAATAACACACATGGAATCATGTAGTAACCAAGAAAGAGTCAAGATAAAAATATATTTTCTATTTTCTTTTCTTCAAAGTAGCAACCCTTTGCCTTGATGACAGCATTGCACACTAAAACCACAAGGCCTCTGAGTTGGGTATTGATAGAAGACTCTAACCACAAGGCCTCTGAGTTGGGTATTGGTAGAAGACTAAAACCACAAGGCCTCTGAGTTGGGTATTGGTGGAGGAATCTAACCACAAGGCCTCTGAGTTGGGTATTGGTAGAAGACTCTAACCACAAGGCCTCTGAGTTGGGTATTGGTAGAAGACTAAAACCACAAGGCCTCTGAGTTGGGTATTGGTGGAGGAATCTAACCACAAGGCCTCTGAGTTGGGTATTGGTAGAAGACTCTAACCACAAGGCCTCTGAGTTGGGTATTGGTAGAAGACTCTAACCACAAGGCCTCTGAGTTGGGTATTGGTAGAAGACTCTAACCACAAGGCCTCTGAGTTGGGTATTGGTAGAAGACTAAAACCACAAGGCATCTGAGTTGGGTATTGGTAGAAGACTCTAACCACAAGGCCTCTGAGTTGGGTATTGGTAGAAGACTAAAACCACAAGGCCTCTGAGTTGGGTATTGATAGAAGACTCTAACCACAAGGCCTCTGAGTTGGGTATTGGTAGAAGACTCTAACCTCAAGGCCTCTGAGTTGGGTATTGGTAGAAGACTCTAACCACAAGGCCTCTGAGTTGGGTATTGGTAGAAGACTCTAACCACAAGGCCTCTGAGTTGGGTATTGGGAGAAGACTCTAACCACAAGGCCTCTGAGTTGGGTATTGGTAGAAGACTCTAACCACAAGGCCTCTGAGTTGGGTATTGGTAGAAGACTCTAACCACAAGGCCTCTGAGTTGGGTATTGGTAGAATACTCTAACCACAAGGCCTCTGAGTTGGGTATTGGTAGAAGACTCTAACCACAAGGCCTCTGAGTTGGGTATTGGTAGAATACTCTAACCACAAGGCCTCTGAGTTGGGTATTGGTAGAAGACTAACCACAAGGCATGCTTAATATAATATATATATAGTTGTGGATCAAACACGTGGAACGGCTGAGGATCAGGTGAGTTAGTGGAGGGCTACAACACATGGAACGGCTGGGGATCAGGTGAGTTAGTTGAGGTCTACAACACATGGAACGGCTGGGGATCAGGTGAGTTAGTTGAGGGCTACAACACATGGAACGGCTGGAGATCAGGTGAGTTAGTGGAGGGCTACAACACATGGAACGGCTGGGGATCAGTTGAGTTAGTTGAGGGCTACAACACGTGGAACGGCTGGGGATCAGGTGAGTTAGTTGAGGGCTACAACACGTGGAACGGCTGGGGATCAGTTGAGTTAGTTGAGGGCTACAACACGTGGAACGGCTGGGGATCAGGTGAGTTAGTTGAGGGCTACAACACATGGAACGGCTGGGGATCAGGTGAGTTAGTTGAGGTCTACAACACATGGAACGGCTGGGGATCAGTTGAGTTAGTTGAGGGCTACAACACATGGAACGGCTGGGGATCAGGTGAGTTAGTTGAGGGCTACAACACATGGAACGGCTGGGGATCAGGTGAGTTAGTTGAGGTCTACAACACATGGAACGGCTGGGGATCAGGTGAGTTAGTTGAGGGCTACAACACATGGAACGGCTGGGGATCAGGTGAGTTAGTTGAGGGCTACAACACATGGAACGGCTGGGGATCAGGTGAGTTAGTTGAGGGCCGAGGTCACCGAGGACAGGTTTGAAAACCACTGGCCTCATTTCTCTCTCAACGTCACTGATTGGCCGGGAAAGTCCTGCTGTCCAAAAAAAACGGCACCCTATTCCCTATATAGTGGACTACTTTCAACCAGCACCCACAGTATGTAGGGAATAGGATACGGTTTGGGACACAGCACTGGTCTCCCAGTTCTGAATCAGTCTCTCATTAGAAGGGAAGGAAGAAAACTCCTCTACTGTACTGCAATACTAAAGATTACCCTCCCCCCCTCCCTCCCTCCCTCCCTCCCTCCCTCCCTCCCTCCCTCCCTCCCTCCCTCCCTCCCTCCCTCCCTCCCTCTCCTCCCTCCCTCCCTCCCTCCCTCCCCATCATCCCTACCAGTGTAGTTCAGCAGTAACTTTACCAGACAACTGTTGCTATGAATGAGTATGAAACTATCTACTCTATTAAATATAACTACCATCATATCATCATTCATCCCCCTCTCTCTCTCTCTCTCTCTCTCTCTCTCTCTCTCTCTCTCTCTCTCTCTCTCTCTGTAGACAGGACTGCAGTGCAGTGTCCTTAATATATAAATCAGTATTAGTTAGGATGACTGCAGCTCTCCATCTCTTTCTCCATCCACCCCTCTCTCTCTATCCATCCTGTCTCTCTATCCATCCTCTCTCTCTACCCATCCTCTCTCTCTATCCATCCTCTCTCATCCCTCTCTCTCTCCATCCATCCTCTCTCTCTATCCATCCTCTCTCTATATCCATCCTCTCTCATCCCTCTCTCTCTATCCATCCTCTCTCTCTCTCCATCATCCTCTCTCTCTCTCCATCCATCCTCTCTCTCTATCCATCCTCTCTCTTTATCCACCCTCTCTCATCCATCTCTCTCCATCCATCCTCTCTCTCTATCCATCCTCTCTCTTTATCCATCCTCTCTCATCCCTCTCTCTCCATATATCCTCTCTCTATCCATCCTCTCTCTTTATCCATCCTCTCTCATCCCTCTCTCTCCATATATCCTCTCTCTATCCATTCTCTCGCTCTATCCATCCTCTCTCATCCCTCTCTCTCTATCCATCCTCTCTCTTTATCCATCCTCTCTCATCCCTCTCTCTTTATCTATCCTCTCTCTATCCATCCTCTCTCTATCCATCCTCTCGCTCCATCCTCTCTCTCTATTCATCATCTCTCATCCCTCTCTCTCCATCCATTCTCTCTCTATCCATCCTCTCTCATCCCTCTCTCTTTATCCATCCTCTCTCTCCATCCATCCTCTCTCACCCCTCTCTCTCCATCCATCCTCTCTGTCTATCCATCCTATTCTCTCCATATCTAATCAGTAATTTAGGCTCTTCCGCACCCCGTTGTTTTTCAAGTAACTTTGGCTGGGCCGTTAACACCCTAACCACAGTGTTCAGCCGGTCCATTCCACTGTGTTAAGGGTCTCTCACCCTAACCACCCAGCCGGTCCATTCCACTGTGTTAAGGGTCTCTCACCCTAACCACCCAGCCGGTCCATTCCACCGTGTTAAGGGTCTCTCACCCTAACCACCCAGCCGGTCCATTCCACTGTGTTAAGGGTCTCTCACCCTAACCTCCCAGCCGGTCCATTCCACTGTGTTAAGGGTCTCTCACCCTAACCTCCCAGCCGGTCCATTCCACTGTGTTAAGGGTCTCTCACCCTAACCACCCAGCCGGTCCATTCCACTGTGTTAAGGGTCTCTCACCCTAACCACCCAGCCGGTCAATTCCACTGTGTTAAGGGTCTCTCACCCTAACCACCCAGCCGGTCCATTCCACTGTGTTAAGGGTCTCTCACCCTAACCACAGCCATATGGTTTTAGCTTCAGGACTGTCTGGTCTTTCTCTGTCTCTCTGTCGCTCTGTGTCTGTTTCTCTCTCTCTGTCTCTTTGTCTCTCTGTCTGTCTGTCTCTGTGTCTCTGTGTCTCTCTCTCTGTCTCTCTCTCTCTGTGTGTCTCTGTCTCTTTGTCTCTGCCTCTCTGTCTCTCTCTCTGTCTCTGTCTCTGTCTCTGTGTCTCTCTGTCTCTGTGTCTCTTTCTCTGTCTCTGTCTCTCTCTCTGTCTCTCTGTGTCTCTCTCTCTGTCTCTCTGTCTCTCTCTGTCTCTCTTTCTCTCCATCTCTCGCCATCCCTCTCCCTAAATCTCTCTCCCCTTCTCCATCCCTCTCCCTAAATCTCTCTCTCCCACCCTCACCATCCATCCCCCTCTCCATCCCTCCCCTAAATCTATCTCTCACTGTCTCTGTCTTGGGCTCTCTCTTTTCTCTCTCTCTCCCACCAGCCCCCTCTTTAAGCAGCTCAGTGATTCTCCATAAGCTTTTTAGACATTAGCCATAGCGTGGTAATCTGTGTGTGTGTGTGTGTGTGTGTGTGTGTGTGTGTGTGTGTGTGTGTGTGTGTGTGTGTGTGTGTGAGAGAGAGAGAGAGAGAGAGAGAGAGAGAGAGGGTGAAAGGTGTTTGTTAGAGAGGATGTGTGAGGCAGGATGGTGGTGTGATACAGACCAGTAGCTTTACAGCTGAGGCTATGCTTCTATTACATTACATTATACACACTCAGCTTTTTTACATTCTTTTTCCAGATTTTTGGGGGTAGAAAAAAAAATCCTATTTACCCCTAACCCTCAACCTAAAACCTAACCCTCAACCTAAACCTAACCTTAACCCTCAAACCTAAACCTAACCCCTAACCCTCAACCTAAACTTAACCCTCAACCTAACCCCTACCCTCAACCTAAACCTAACCTTAACCCTAAACCTAACCCCTAACCCTCAACCTAAACCTAACCCCTAACCTTAACCCTCAAACCTAAACCTAACCCCTAACCCTCAACCTAAACTTAACACTCAACCTAACCCCTAACCCTCAACCTAAACCTAACCTTAACCCTAAACCTAACCCCTAACCCTCAACCTAAACCTAACCTTAACCCTAAACCTAACCCCTAACCGTCAACCTAAACTTAACCCTCAACCTAAACCTAACCTTAACCCTCAAACCTAACCTTAACCCTCAACCTAACCCTAACCCTCAACCTAAACCTAACCCTCAACCTAACCCTAACCCTAACCCCTAACCCTCAACCTAAACCTAACCCTAACCCCTAACCCTCAACCTAACCCCTAACCCTATAATGATGGTGGATGGTGTATAATGGTGGTGGATGGTGTATAATGGAGGTGGATGGTGTATAATGGAGGTGGATGGTGTATAATGGATGGTGGAATGTATAATGGAGGTGGATGGTGTATAATGGAGGTGGATGGTGTATAATGGAGGTGGATGGTGTATAATGGAGGTGGATGGTGTATAATGGATGGTGGATGGTGTATAATGGAGGTGGATGGTGTATAATGGAGGTGGATGGTGTATAATGGAGGTGGATGGTGTATAATGGTGGTGGATGGTGTATAATGGATGGTGTATAATGGAGGTGGATGGTGTATAATGGAGGTGGATGGTGTAAACTGGAGGTGGATGGTGTATAATGGAGGTGGATGGTGTATAATGGAGGTGGATGGTGTATAATGGAGGTGGATGGTGTATAATGGAGGTGGATGGTGTATAATGGATGGTGTATAATGGTGGTGGATGGTGTATAATGGATGGTGTATAATGGAGGTGGATGGTGTATAATGGAGGTGGATGGTGTAAACTGGAGGTGGATGGTGTATAATGGAGGTGGATGGTGTATAATGGAGGTGGATGGTGTATAATGGAGGTGGATGGTGTATAATGGATGGTGTATAATGGTGGTGGATGGTGTATAATGGATGGTGTATAATGGAGGTGGATGGTGTATAATGGAGGTGGATGGTGTAAACTGGAGGTGGATGGTGTATAATGGAGGTGGATGGTGTATAATGGAGGTGGATGGTGTATAATGGAGGTGGATGGTGTATAATGGATGGTGTATAATGGAGGTGGATGGTGTATAATGGAGGTGGATGGTGTAAACTGGAGGTGGATGGTGTATAATGGAGGTGGATGGTGTATAATGGAGGTGGATGGTGTATAATGGAGGTGGATGGTGTATAATGGATGGTGTATAATGGTGGTGGATGGTGTATAATGGAGGTGGATGGTGTATAATGGAGGTGGATGGTGTATAATGGAGGTGGATGGTGTATAATGGAGGTGGATGGTGTATAATGGAGGTGGATGGTGTATAATGGTGGTGGATGGTGTATAATGGTGGTGGATGGTGTATAATGGAGGTGGATGGTGTATAATGGAGGTGGATGGTGTATAATAGTTGGTGTATAATGGTGGTGGATGGTGTATAATGGTGGTGGATGGTGTATAATGGAGGTGGATGGTGTATAATGGAGGTGTATGGTGTATAATGGAGGTGGATGGTGTATAATGGAGGTGGATGGTGTATAATGGAGGTGGATGGTGTATAATGGAGGTGAATGGTGTATAATGGAGGTGGATGGTGTATAATGGATGGTGGATGGTGTATAATGGAGGTGGATGGTGTATAATGGAGGTGGATGGTGTATAATGGTGGTGGATGGTGTATAATGGAGGTGGATGGTGTATACTGGAGGTGGATGGTGTATAATGGAGGTGGATGATGTATAATGGATGGTGTATAATGGAGGTGGATGGTGTATAATGGAGGTGGATGGTGTATAATGGAGGTGGATGGTGTATAATGGAGGTGGATGGTGTATAATGGAGGTGGATGGTGTATAATGGAGGTGAATGGTGTATAATGGAGGTGGATGGTGTATAATGGAGGTGGATGGTGTATAATGGATGGTGTATAATGGAGGTGGATGGTGTATAATGGAGGTGGATGGTGTATAA
>NW_023493676.1:585000-602500 GCF_013265735.2 Oncorhynchus mykiss
GACAAACCCTCCCCTAAACCGGACGACACGCAACCCCATGGGGCTCGTGGTCACGGCCGGCTGTAACACAGCCTGGAATCGAACCCGGGGCTGTAGTGGCGCCTCAGCACAGCAGTGCCTTAGACCACTGGGCCACTAGGGAGGCCACTATTTTCATTAATATCGTCTGTGATGACTGGTTGACTGAGCATATGAAGAATAAATAGACAGAATGATAGAGAGAGAGAGAGGAGAGAGAGAGAGGAGAGAGAGAGAGATGGAGGAGAGAGAGAGGAGAGAGAGAGAGATGGAGATGGAGGAGAGAGAGAGAGGAAAGAGAGATAGAGGAGCGAGAGAGAGATGGAGATGGAGGAGAGAGAGAGAGGAAAGAGAGATAGAGGAGCGAGAGATATGGGGAAGAGAGAGATGAGAGAGAGATGGAGGAGAGAGAGAGTAGTGAGAGAGATGGGGGAGAGAGAGATGGAGGAGAGAGAGATGGAGAAGTAGAGAGATGGAGGAGAGAGGGATGGAAAAGAGAGAGATTTAGGAGAGAGAGGGAAGTGAGAGAGATGGAGGGGAGAGAGAGACAAGTGAGAGATATGGAGGAGAGAGAGATGGATAAGAGAGATCTGGGTTGGTGTTTTGGTGGTACAACACACACACACACACACACACACATACACACACACACACAGACACTTACAGAAGCCTCAGTATCGTACTGATGAATATAAATTGCTCATTTCAGAGTAAATGGATCCCAAACAAAATACCTCTTTCTCTCTCCTCCCTTTACCCTCTACTCTCCCCTCTCCTCCCTCCCCCCTCTCCTCTCTTTCTCTCTCCTCCCTTTACCCTCTACTCTCCCCTCTCCTCCCTCCCCCCTCTCCTCTCTTTCTCTCTCCTCCCTTTACCCTCTCATCTCCCCCACCCTTGATCCCTCTCTACTCTCCCCTCTCTCCTCTCCTCTTCTCTCCTCCTCTCCTCTCCTGTCCTTTCCTCTCCTCCTCTCCCCTCCCTTCTCTCCTCCTCCTCTCCTCCCCTCTCCTCTCCTCTCTTGCCCTCTCCTCTCCTCTCCCCTCCTCTCCTCTCCTCTCCTCTCCCCTCCTCTCCTCTCCTCTCCTCTCCTCTCCTCATCTTGTCTGTTCTCTGAAAGTCACTCCATTGTTGTGTAATATGCAGAACGGGGTGATTCTGAGCAGAAGCCTTAACATACTCACAATGTCTATGTGTGTGTGTGTGTGAGTCACGTTTGTGTGTGTGTGTCACGTGTGTGTGTGAGTCACGTGTGTGTGCATGAGTGTGGTGCCACGTGTGTGTGCGTATGAACCTAGTCCAGCCCTTACCTCGGTCTATAATGTGTGTCTGTGTCTATGTGTGTCTATGTGTGTCTGTGTCTATGTGTGTCTGTGTCTATGTGTGTCTGTGTCTATGTGTGTCTGTCTATAATGTGTGTCTGTGTCTATGTGTGTCTGTGTCTATGTGTGTCTGTCTATAATGTGTGTCTGTCTATAATATGTGTCTGTGTCTATGTGTGTCTGTGTCTATGTGTGTCTGTGTCTATGTGTGTCTGTCTATAATGTGTGTCTGTGTCTATGTGTGTCTGTGTAAAATGTGTGTTAGTCCCGCCCTTACCTCTGTGTCTCGCCGCTGTATTGGCCGCGGCCCACTTGATTGACAGCACAGAGTCTGAACTGATAGGTCCTGGCAGGGGTGAGCCCGCCCACCGACACCTGTGTCACAGCAGGCCCCACCTCCGACGTGTACACCTTCCATGGAGAGTCTTACGAGACATGAAGGGGTTATAACAGGACATGAACCTCCACGGTCAACGAACACAATCAACCAATTTATAAAAAGGAAGAGGAACGAAGAGTTAAGACCCTGTAGTCTCCCTCTCTAGTGTATAACCTACATCTATACCCTCCTCTCCCTCTCTCTAGTGTATAACCTACATCTATACCCTCCTCTCCCTCTCTAGTGTATAACCTACATCTATACCCTCCTCTACCTCTCTCTAGTGTATAACCTACATCTATACCCTCCTCTCCCTCTCTCTAGTGTATAACCTACATCTATACCCTCCTGTCCCTCTCTCTAGTGTATAACCTACATCTATACCCTCCTCTCCCTCTCTCTAGTGTATAACCTACATCTATACCCTCCTCTCCCTCTCTCTAGTGTATAATCTACATCTATACCCTCCTCTCCCTCTCTCTAGTGTATAACCTACATCTATACCCTCCTCTCTCTAGTGTATAACCTACATCTATACCCTCCTCTCTCTAGTGTATAACCTACATCTATACCCTCCTCTACCTCTCTCTAGTGTATAACCTACATCTATACCCTCCTCTCCCTCTCTCTAGTGTATAACCTACATCTATACCCTCCTGTCCCTCTCTCTAGTGTATAACCTACATCTATACCCTCCTCTCCCTCTCTCTAGTGTATAACCTACATCTAAACCCTCCTCTCCCTCTCTCTAGTGTATAACCTACATCTATACCCTCCTCTCCCTCTCTCTAGTGTATAACCTACATCTATACCCTCCTCTCCCTCTCTCTAGTGTATAACCTACATCTATACCCTCCTCTCTCCCTCTCTCTAGTGTATAACCTACATCTATACCCTCCTCTCCCTCTCTCTAGTGTATAACCAACATCTATACCCTCCTCTCCCTCTCTCTAGTGTATAACCTACATCTATACCCTCCTCTCCCTCTCTCTAGTGTATAACCTACATCTATATCCTCCTCTCCCTCTCTCTAGTGTATAACCTACATCTATACCCTCCTCTCCCTCTCTCTAGTGTATAACCTACATCTATACCCTCCTCTCCCTCTCTCTAGTGTATAACCAACATCTATACCCTCCTCTCCCTCTCTCTAGTGTATAACCTACATCTATACCCTCCTCTCTCTAGTGTATAACCAACATCTATACCCTCCTTTCCCTCTCTCTAGTGTATAACCTACATCTATACCCTCCTCTCTCTAGTGTATAACCTACATCTATACCCTCCTCTCCCTCTCTCTGGTGTATAACCTACATCTATATCCTCCTCTCCCTCTCTCTAGTGTATAACCTACATCTATATCCACCTCTCCCTCTCTCTAGTGTATAACCTACATCTATACCCTCCTCTCTCTAGTGTATAACCTACATCTATACCCTCCTCTCTCTAGTGTATAACCTACATCTATACCCTCCTCTCTCTAGTGTATAACCTACATCTATACCCTCCTCTCCCTCTCTCTAGTGCATAATCTACATCTATACCCTCCTCTCTCTAGTGTATAACCTACATCTATACCCTCCTCTCTCTAGTGTATAACCTACATCTATATCCACCTCTCCCTCTCTCTAGTGTATAACCTACATCTATACCCTCCTCTCTCTAGTGTATAACCTACATATATACCCTCCTCTCTCTAGTGTATAACCTACATCTATATCCTCCTCTACCTCTCTAGTGTAAAACCTACATCTATACCCTCCTCTCCCGCTCTCTAGTGTATAACCTACATCTATACCCTCCTCTCCCTCTCTCTAGTGTATAACCTACATCTATATCCTCCTTTCTCTAGTGTATAACCTACATATATACCCTCCTCTCCCTCTCTCTAGTGTATAACCTACATCTATACCCTCCTCTATCTAGTGTATAACCTACATCTATACCCTCCTCTCTCTAGTGTATAACCTACATCTATACCCTCCTCTCCCTCTCTCTAGTGCATAATCTACATCTATACCCTCCTCTCTCTAGTGTATAACCTACATCTATACCCAACTCTCTCTAGTGTATAACCTACATCTATATCCTCCTCTACCTCTCTAGTGTAAAACCTACATCTATACCCTCCTCTCCCTCTCTCTAGTGTATAACCTACATCTATACCCTCCTCTCCCTCTCTCTAGTGTATAACCTACATCTATATCCTCCTTTCTCTAGTGTATAACCTACTTCTATACCCTCCTCTCCCTCTCTCTAGTGTATAACCTACATCTATACCCTCCTCTCTCTAGTGTATGACCTACATCTATACCCTCCTCTCTCTAGTGTATAACCTACATCTATACCCTCCTCTCCCTCTCTCTAGTGCATAATCTACATCTATTCCCTCCTCTCTCTAGTGTATAACCTACATCTATACCCTCCTCTCTCTAGTGTATAACCTACATCTATACCCTCCTCTCTCTAGTGTATAACCTACATCTATATCCTCCTCTCCCTCTCTCTAGTGTATAATCTACATCTATACCCTCCTCTCCCTCTCTCTAGTGTATAACCTACATCTATACCCTCCTCTCTCTAGTGTATAACCTACATCTATACCCTCCTCTCTCTAGTGTATAACCTACATCTATACCCTCCTCTCTCTAGTGTATAACCTACATCTATACCCTCCTCTCTCTAGTGTATAACCTACATCTATACCCTCCTCTCTCTAGTGTATAACCTACATCTATATCCTCCTCTCCCTCTCTCTAGTGTATAACCTACATCTATACCCTCCTCTCCCTCTCTCTAGTGTATAATCTACATCTATACCCTCCTCTCCCTCTCTCTAGCGTATAACCTACATCTATACCCTCCTCTCCCTCTCTCTAGTGTATAACCTACATCTATACCCTCCTCTCTCTAGTGTATAACCTACATCTATACCCTCCTCTCTCTAGTGTTTAACCTACATCTATACCCTCCTCTACCTCTCTAGTTTATAACCTACATCTATACCCTCCTCTCCCTCTCTCTAGTGTATAACCTACATCTATACCCTCCTCTCTCTAGTGTATAACCTACATCTATACCCGCCTCTCTCTAGTGTATAACCTACATCTATATCCTCCTCTCCCTCTCTCTAGTGTATAACCTACATCTATACCCTCCTCTCTCTAGTGTATAACCTACATCTATACCCTCCTCTCCCTCTCTCTAGTGTATAACCTACATCTATACCCTCCTCTCTCTAGTGTATAACCTACATCTATACCCTCCTCTCTCTAGTGTATAACCTACATCTATACCCTCCTCTCTCTAGTGTATAACCTACATCTATACCCTCTAGTGTATAACCTACATCTATACCCTCCTCTCTCTAGTGTATAACCTACATCTATACCCTCCTCTACCTCTCTAGTGTATAACCTACATCTATACCCTCCTCTCCCTCACTCTAGTGTATAACCTACATCTATATCCTCCTTTCTCTAGTGTATAACCTACATCTATACCCTCCTCTCCCTCTCTCTAGTGCATAATCTACATCTATACCCTCCTCTCTCTAGTGTATAACCTACATCTATACCCTCCTCTCTCTAGTGTTTAACCTACATCTATACCCTCCTCTACCTCTCTAGTGTATAACCTACATCTATACCCTCCTCTCCCTCTCTCTAGTTTATAACCTACATCTATACCCTCCTCTCCCTAGTGTATAACCTACATCTATACCCTCCTCTCTCTAGTTTATAACCTACATCTATACCCTCCTCTCCCTAGTGTATAACCTACATCTATACCCTTCTCTCCCTCTCTCTAGTTTATAATCTACATCTATACCCTCCTCTCCCTAGTGTATAAACTACATCTATACCCTTCTCTCCCTCTCTCTATTTTATAACCTACATCTATATCATCTCTCCCTCTCTCTAGTGTATAACCTACATCTATATCATCTCTCTCCCTCTCTAGTGTATAACCTACATCTATACCCTCCTCTCCCTCTCTCTAGTGTATAACCTAAATCTATATCATCTCTCCCTCTCTCTAGTGTATAACCTACATCTCTACTGTGTTCTTCACAGAGACGGTCTCAGGTAATCAGTGTAGTGTGGTCAAGGTCATTCTGTCTCTGTACAGTGTGAAATCAATCAGACACTTAAACTGCTCCTGTTTCTCTGGGGTTCTCTCCTCTCTCTCTCTCTCTCCTCCACACATCCCTCTCTCTCTCTCTCTCCCTCTGTTTCTTCCTACCTACCTACCTCTCTCTAACAGACCTCCACTCTACCACTAACAGACCTCCACTCTACCACTAACAGACCTCCACTCTACCACTAACAGACCTCCACTCTACCACTAACAGACCTCCACTCTACCACTAACAGACCTCCACTCTACCACTAACAGACCTCCACTCTACCACTAACAGACCTCCCCTCTACCACTAACAGACATCCACTCTACCACTAACAGACCTCCACTCTACCACTAACAGACCTCCACTCTACCACTAACAGACCTCCACTCTACCACTAACAGACCTCCACTCTACCACTAACAGACCCAGAGCAGAAACTCACTGTTCTCTGTCTTCCTACCTACCTCTCTCTAACATACCTCCACTCTACCACTAACAGACCTCCACTCTACCACTGACAGACCTCCACTCTACCACTAACAGACCCAGAGCAGAAACTCACTGTTCTCTGTCTTCCTACCTACCTCTCTCTAACAGACATCCACTCTACCACTAACAGACCTCCACTCTACCACTAACAGACCTCCACTCTACCACTAACAGACCTCCACTCTACCACTAACAGACCCAGAGCAGAAACTCACTGTTCTCAGACAGCTCCAGTATGTAGTGTAGAAGACCTCCACTCTACCACTAACAGACCTCCCCTCTACCACTAACAGACCTCCACTCTACCACTAACAGACCTCCACTCTACCACTAACAGACCCAGAGCAGAAACTCACTTTTCTCAGACAGCTCCAGTATGTAGTGTAGAAGACCTCCCCTCTACCACTAACAGACCTCCCCTCTACCACTAACAGACCTCCCCTCTACCACTAACAGACCTCCACTCTACCACTAACAGACCTCCACTCTACCACTAACAGACCCAGAGCAGAAACTCACTGTTCTCAGACAGCTCCAGTATGTAGTGTAGAAGACCTCCCCTCTACCACTAACAGACCTCCCCTCTACCACTAACAGACCTCCACTCTACCACTAACAGACCTCCACTCTACCACTAACAGACCCAGAGCAGAAACTCACTGTTCTCAGACAGCTCCAGTATGTAGTGTAGAAGACCTCCCCTCTACCACTAACAGACCTCCCCTCTACCACTAACAGACCTCCACTCTACCACTAACAGACCTCCACTCTACCACTAACAGACCCAGAGCAGAAACTCACTGTTCTCAGACAGCTCCAGTATGTAGTGTAGAAGACCTCCCCTCTACCACTAACAGACCTCCCCTCTACCACTAACAGACCTCCACTCTACCACTAACAGACCTCCACTCTACCACTAACAGACCCAGAGCAGAAACTCACTGTTCTCAGACAGCTCCAGTATGTAGTGTAGAAGACCTCCCCTCTACCACTAACAGACCTCCCCTCTACCACTAACAGACCTCCACTCTACCACTAACAGACCTCCACTCTACCACTAACAGACCCAGAGCAGAAACTCACTGTTCTCAGACAGCTCCAGTATGTAGTGTAGAAGACCTCCCCTCTACCACTAACAGACCTCCCCTCTACCACTAACAGACCTCCACTCTACCACTAACAGACCTCCACTCTACCACTAACAGACCTCCACTCTACCACTAACAGACCTCCACTCTACCACTAACAGACCCAGAGCAGAAACTCACTGTTCTCTGTCTTCCTACCTACCTCTCTCTAACATACCTCCACTCTACCACTAACAGACCTCCACTCTACCACTAACAGACCTCCACTCTACCACTAACAGACCTCCACTCTACCACTAACAGACCTCCACTCTACCACTAACAGACCTCCCCTCTACCACTAACAGACCTCCACTCTACCACTAACAGACCTCCACTCTACCACTAACAGACCCAGAGAAGAAACTCACTGTTCTCAGACAGCTCCAGTATGTAGTGTAGAAGACCTCCCCTCTACCACTAACAGACCTCCCCTCTACCACTAACAGACCTCCACTCTACCACTAACAGACCTCCACTCTACCACTAACAGACCTCCACTCTACCACTAACAGACCCAGAGCAGAAACTCACTGTTCTCAGACAGCTCCAGTATGTAGTGTAGAAGACCTCCCCTCTACCACTAACAGACCTCCCCTCTACCACTAACAGACCTCCCCTATACCACTAACAGACCTCCCCTCTACCACTAACAGACCTCCACTCTACCACTAACAGACCCAGAGCAGAAACTCACTGTTCTCTGTCTTCCTACCTACCTCTCTCTAACAGACATCCACTCTACCACTAACAGACCTCCACTCTACCACTAACAGACCTCCCCTCTACCACTAACAGACCTCCACTCTACCACTAACAGACCTCCCCTCTACCACTAACAGACCTCCACTCTACCACTAACAGACCTCCACTCTACCACTAACAGACCTCCACTCTACCACTAACAGACCCAGAGCAGAAACTCACTGTTCTCAGACAGCTCCAGTATGTAGTGTAGAAGACCTCCCCTCTACCACTAACAGACCTCCCCTCTACCACTAACAGACCTCCACTCTACCACTAACAGACCTCCCTCCCCTCTACCACTAACAGACCTCCACTCTACCACTAACAGACCTCCACTCTACCACTAACAAACCTCCCCTCTACCACTAACAGACCTCCCCTCTACCACTAACAGACCTCCCCTCTACCACTAACAGACCTCCCCTCTACCACTAACAGACCTCCCCTCTACCACTAACAGACCTCCACTCTACCACTAACAGACCTCCACTCTACCACTAACAGACCTCCACTCTACCACTAACAGACCTCCACTCTACCACTAACAGACCTCCACTCTACCACTAACAGACCTCCCCTCTACCACTAACAGACCTCCCCTCTACCACTAACAGACCTCCACTCTACCACTAACAGACCTCCCCTCTACCACTAACAGACCTCCACTCTACCACTAACAGACCTCCACTCTACCACTAACAGACCCAGAGCAGAAACTCACTGTTCTCAGACAGCTCCAGTATGTAGTGTAGAAGAGGAGAGTTTCCATCGAAGGGTCTGACCCAGGAGAGAAGAACTGAACGGCTGTCTGAATCATTCAGAGACACAGACAGAGACCTGGGGGAGTGGGGGAGCTCACTGTGGGACAGGAGGGGGAGAGGGGGAGGGGAGAGAGGGGATGAGAGGGAGGTGGAGGGAGGGAGAGAGAGAGGGAGGGAGAGAGGGGAGGGAGAGAGGGGATGAGAGGGCGGTGGAGGGAGGTAGAGAGAGAGGGAGGGAGAGAGGGGATGAGAGGGAGGTGGAGGAAGGTAGAGAGAGAGGGAGGGAGAGAGGGGAGGGAGAGAGGGGATGAGAGGGAGGTAGAGAGAGAGGGAGGGAGAGAGAGAAGGGAGAGAGGGGATGAGAGGGAGGTGGAGGGAGAGGGAGGGAGAGAGAGGAGGGAGAGAGGGGATGAGAGGGAGGTGGAGGGAGAGGGAGGGAGAGAGAGGAGGGAGAGAGGGGATGAGAGGGAGGTGGAGGGAGAGGGAGGGAGAGAGAGGAGGGAGAGAGGGGATGAGAGGGAGGTAGAGAGAGAGGGAGGGAGAGAGAGGAGGGAGAGAGGGGATGAGAGGGAGGTAGAGAGAGAGGGAGGGAGAGAGAGGAGGGAGAGAGGGGATGAGAGGGAGGTAGAGAGAAAGGGAGGGAGAGAGAGGAGGGAGAGAGGGGATGAGAGGGAGGTAGAGAGAGAGGGAGGGAGAGAGAGGAGGGAGAGAGGGGATGAGAGGGAGGTAGAGAGAGAGGGAGGGAGAGAGAGGAGGGAGAGAGGGGATGAGAGGGAGGTAGAGAGAGAGGGAGGGAGAGAGAGGAGGGAGAGAGGGGATGAGAGGGAGGTAGAGAGAGAGGGAGAGAGGGGATGAGAGGGAGGTAGAGAGAGAGAGAGAGAGAGGGGATGAGAGGGAGGTAGAGAGAGGGAGGGAGAGAGAGGGAGGGAGAGAGGGGATGAGAGGGAGAGAGAGGAGGGAGAGAGGGGAGGGAGAGAGGGGATGAGAGGGAGGTAGAGAGAGAGGGAGGGAGAGAGAGGAGGGAGAGAGGGGATGAGAGGGAGGTAGAGAGAGAGGGAGGGAGAGAGAGGAGGGAGAGAGGGGATGAGAGGGAGGTAGAGAGAGAGGGAGGGAGAGAGAGGAGGGAGAGAGGGGATGAGAGGGAGGTAGAGAGAGAGGGAGGGAGAGAGAGGAGGGAGAGAGGGGATGAGAGGGAGGTAGAGAGAGAGGGAGGGAGAGAGAGGAGGGACAGAGGGGATGAGAGAGAGGTAGAGAGAGGAGGGAGAGAGGGGATGAGAGGGAGGTAGAGAGAGAGGGAGGGAGAGAGAGGAGGGAGAGAGGGGATGAGAGGGAGGTAGAGAGAGAGGGAGGGAGAGAGAGGAGGGAGAGAGGGGATGAGAGGGAGGTAAAGAGAGAGGAGGTAGAGAGAGAGGGAGGGAGGAGGGAGAGGAGAGAGAGGAGGGAGGGAGGGGATGAGAGGGAGGTAGAGAGAGAGGAGGTAGAGAGAGAGGGAGGGAGGAGGGAGAGGAGAGAGAGGGAGGGAGACAGGAGGGAGAGAGGGGGGAAAAGACAATATTACTTTCTATTATTTGATCATTATCTGAAGGCTGTGATATATTAGACAGATTTGAGGGTTGAGAGTTGGAGAGAGAGACAGAGAGATGGAGAGAGAGACAGAGAGATGGAGAGAGAGACAGAGAGATGGAGAGAGAGACAGAGAGATGGAGAGAGAGACAGAGAGATGGAGAGAGAGACAGAGAGATGGAGAGAGAGACAGAGAGATGGAGAGAGGGACAGAGAGTTGGAGGGAGGGACAGAGAGATGGAGAGAGAGACAGAGAGATGGAGAGAGAGACAGAGAGTTGTAGAGAAGGACAGGGAGATGGAGAGAGTGACAGAGAGTTGGAGGGAGGGACAGAGAGATGGAGAGAGAGACAGAGAGTTGGAGAGAGAGACAGAGCTGGAGAGAGGGACAGAGAGATGGAGAGAGGGACAGAGAGATGGAGACCATTAACCATTTGTACGTCGTTACAACACTGTATATATATATATATATATAAATATATATATATATATATATAATATGACATTTGTAATGTCTTTATTGTTTTGAAACTTCTGTATGTGTAATGTTTACTGTTAATTTGTATTGTTTATTTCACTTTTGTATATTATCTACCTCACTTGCTTTGGCAATGTTAACACATGTTTCCCATGCCAATAAAGCCCTTAAATTGAATTGAGATGGAGAGAGAGAAAGATGGAGAGAGAGACAAAGACAGAGAGATGGAGAGAGAGAGCGAGAGATGGACATTGAGACAACGATGGAGAGAGAGACAGAGATGGAGAGAGGGACAGAGAGATGGAGAGAGAGACAGATAAATGGAGAGAGGGACAAGGAGATGGAGATTGAGACAAAGATGGAGAAAAAGACAGAGATGGAGAGAGAGACAGAGAGATGGAGAGAGAGATTGAATAATAGAGTGATAGATAAAATTAACTCTTCTCACCCTGTTCTCAACACCTCTATTCTCATCCCCCTCTCCTCTCCTCCTCCTGTCCTCTCCTCTCCCCCCTCTCTTCCTCCTGTCCTCTCCTCCCTCTCCTCTCCTCCCCTCCTCTCCTCTCCTCTCCTCTCCTCCCTCCTCTCCTCTCCTCTCCTCTCCTCTCCTCTCCTCTCCTCTCCTCTCCTCCCTCCCTCCTCTCCTCTCCTCTCCTCTCCTCTCCTCTCCTCTCCTCTCCTCTCCTCTCCTCTCCTCCTTCTCTCCTCTCCTCCCCTCTCCTCTTCTCCTCCCCTCTACTCTCCTCCTCCTTCTCCTCCTCCTCTCCCCTCCCCTCCCCTCCCCCTCTCCTTTACTCTCCTCCCCATCTCCTCTCCTCTTATCCGCCTCACCTCTCCTCTCCTCTCCTCTACTCCTCTCCTCTTCTCTTCTCTTCTCTCCTCTCCTCTCCTCTCCTCTCCTCTCCTCTCCTCTCCTCTCCTCTCCTCTCCTCCTCCTTCTCATCCCCATCTCCTCTCATCCCCATCTCCTCTCCTCTTATCCCCCTCTCCTCTCCTCTCCTCTTCTCTCATCTCCTCTCCTCTCCTCCTCCTTTTCCTCCCCTCTCCTCTCATCCTCATCTCCTCTCCTCTTCTCTCTTCTCCACTTATCCCCCTCTCCTCTCCTCTTATCCCCTCCCCTCTCCTCTCATCCCCCTCTCCTCTCCTCTCCCTCTCCTCTCGTCTCCTCTTCTCTCCTCCCCCTCTCCTGTTTCTCCCTAAGCTTTGAGACACTATTGCATATGGCGGAGGCATGCGTGAACACACAAATGGAGGGGCGAGGCCTGAGGGGAAGGGGTGGGAATGTGGGATTCAGAGTGTGGCAGTTTGAAGTCCCAAGTTATGTGTGTGTGTGTAACTCACATGACTTCGAGGCGTGCGGAGCGTGATTGGTTCCCGGCCTGTGATGTCACAGTGCAGGTATAGTCTCCTATGTCGCCTGACCAAGTCTGGCTGATGGTCAGAGAACCAGACAATATAGACACTCTGCCCCCGCTGGGCTGGAGGGGTACTGCTCCACGCTGCCACTGGAAACTACAGAGATACAGAACCATGTTAACATACAGACACTCTGCCCCCGCTGGGCTGGAGGGGTACTGCACCACACTGGAAACTACAGAGATACAGAACCATGTTAACATACAGACACTCTGCCCCCGCTGGGCTGGAGGGGTACTGCACCACACTGGAAACTACAGAGATACAGAACCATGTTAACATACAGACACTCTGCCCCCGCTGGGCTGGAGGGGTACTGCACCACACTGGAAACTACAGAGATACAGAACCATGTTAACACACACACACACCCTCCCCTACCTGATGTTAACACACACACACCCTCCCCTACCTGATGTTAACACACACACACCCTTCCCTACCTGATGTTAACACACACACACCCTCCCCTACCTGATGTTAACACACACACACCCTCCCCTACCTGATGTTAACACACACACACCCTCCCCTACCTGATGTTAACACACACACACCCTCCCCTACCTGATGTTAACACACACACACCCTCCCCTACCTGATGTTAACACACACACACCCTCCCCTACCTGATGTTAACACACACACACCCTCCCCTACCTGATGTTAACACACACACACCCTCCCCTACCTGATGTTAACACACACACACCCTCCCCTACCTGATGTTAACACACACACACCCTCCCCTACCTGATGTTAACACACACACACCCTCCCCTACCTGATGTTGACCCTGGGGTCGTGTGTAGCGTTACAGTCCAGGGTTGCCGTGGTTCCCTTGATGACCCTCTGGTCCACCGGCGGGACGGAGATAAATGTACGAACTGCAGAGAGAGGTCAGAGGTTAAGGGGTAGAACATAGAAGATATCACACCTCATTTTCAGTGTTTATTCCAACTCTCTTCATTCTCCATACATTTCTCCCATAGGGACGGCTGAACCAACCAGAGGTCACTTCTGGGGTTTTTGGACTACAAGCCAAATCTAGAGTTTCAGTTTGGACACTATTTGTGTCAGAATAGGGTGTCCGTTTGTATACCATTAAATGTGATTGGGTAGGAGGTCAGTTAGTGAACCATTAGGAGGTCAGTTAGTATACCATTAGGAGGTCAGTTAGTGAACCATTAGGAGGTCAGTTAGTATACCATTAGGAGGTCAGTTAGTGAACCATTAGGAGGTCAGTTAGTATACCATTAGGAGGTCAGTTAGTGAACCATTAGGAGGTCAGTTAGTGAACCATTAGGAGGTCAGTTAGTATACCATTAGGAGGTCAGTTAGTGAACCATTAGGAGGTCAGTTAGTATACCATTAGGAGGTCAGTTAGTGAACCATTAGGAGGTCAGTTAGTATACCATTAGGAGGTCAGTTAGTGAACCATTAGGAGGTCAGTTAGTATACCATTAGGAGGTCAGTTAGTGAACCATTAGGAGGTCAGTTAGTATACCAATAGGAGGTCAGTTAGTATACCATTAGGAGGTCAGTTAGTATACCATTAGGAGGTCAGTTAGTGTACCATTAGGAGGTCAGTTAGTATACCATTAGGAGGTCAGTTAGTGTACCATTAGGAGGTCAGTTAGTGTACCATTAGGAGGTCAGTTAGTGTACCATTAGGAGGTCAGTTAGTATACCATTAGGAGGTCAGTTAGTGTACCATTAGGAGGTCAGTTAGTATACCAATAGGAGGTCAGTTAGTATACCATTAGGAGGTCAGTTAGTATACCATTAGGAGGTCAGTTAGTGTACCATTAGGAGGTCAGTTAGTATACCATTAGGAGGTCAGTTAGTGTACCATTAGGAGGTCAGTTAGTGTACCATTAGGAGGTCAGTTAGTGTACCATTAGGAGGTCAGTTAGTATACCATTAGGAGGTCAGTTAGTGTACCATTAGGAGGTCAGTTAGTATACCATTAGGAGGTCAGTTAGTGTACCATTAGGAGGTCAGTTAGTGTACCATTAGGTCAGTTAGTGTACCATTAGGAGGTCAGTTTGTATACAATTAGGTCAGTTAGTGTACCATTAGGAGGTCAGTTAGTATCCCATTAGGTCAGTTAGTGTACCATTAGGAGGTCAGTTAGTATACCATTAGGTCAGTTAGTGTACCGTTAGGAGGTCAGTTAGTGTACCATTAGGAGGTCAGTTAGTATACCATTAGGTCAGTTAGTATACCATTAGGAGGTCAGTTAGTATACCATTAGGTCAGTTAGTGTACCATTAGGAGGTCAGTTAGTATACCATTAGATGTGATTGGGTAGGAGGTCAGTTAGTGTCCCAGTAGGAGGTCATGTAGTGTACCATTAGGAGGTCAGTTAGTGTACCATTAGGAGGTCAGTTAGTATACCATTAGGAGGTCAGATAGTATACCATTAGGAGGTCAGTTAGTATACCATTAGGAGGTCAGTTAGTATACCATTAGATGTGATTGGGTAGGAGGTCAGTTAGTATACCATTAGGAGGTCAGTTAGTATACCATTAGGAGGTCAGTTAGTATACCATTAGATGTGATTGGGTAGGAGGTCAGTTAGTGTCCCAGTTGGAGGTCATGTAGTGTAGCATTAGGAGGTCAGTTAGTATACCATTAGGAGGTCAGATAGTATACCATTAGGAGGTCATGTAGTGTACCATTAGGAGGTCAGTTAGTATACCATTAGGAGGTCAGTTAGTGTCCCAGTAGGAGGTCAGTTAGTGTACCATTAGGAGGTCAGTTAGTATACCATTAGGAGGTCAGTTAGTATACCATTAGGCGGTCAGTTGGTATACCATTAGGAGGTCAGTTAGTATACCATTAGGAGGTCAGTTAGTATACCATTAGGAGGTCAGTTAGTGTACCATTAGGAAGTTAGATAGTATACCATTAGGAGGTCAGTTAGTATACCATTAGGAGGTCAGTTAGTATACCATTAGATGTGATTGGGTAGGAGGTCAGTTAGTATACCATTAGGAGGTCAGTTAGTGTACCATTAGGAGGTCAGTTAGTATACCATTAGGTCAGTTAGTGTACCATTAGGAGGTCAGTTAGTGTACCATTAGGTCAATTAGTATACCATTAGGAGGTCAGTTAGTATACCATTAGGTCAGTTAGTGTACCATTAGGAGGTCAGTTAGTATACCATTAGATGTGATTGGGTAGGAGGTCAGTTAGTGTCCCAGTAGGAGGTCATGTAGTGTACCATTAGGAGGTCAGTTAGTGTACCATTAGGAGGTCAGATAGTATACCATTAGGAGGTCAGTTAGTATACCATTAGGAGGTCAGTTAGTATACCATTAGATGTGTTTGGGTAGGAGGTCAGTTAGTATACCATTAGGAGGTCAGTTAGTATACCATTAGGAGGTCAGTTAGTATACCATTAGATGTGATTGGGTAGGAGGTCAGTTAGTGTCCCAGTTGGAGGTCATGTAGTGTAGCATTAGGAGGTCAGTTAGTATACCATTAGGAGGTCAGATAGTATACCATTAGGAGGTCATGTAGTGTACCATTAGGAGGTCAGTTAGTATACCATTAGGAGGTCAGTTAGTGTCCCAGTAGGAGGTCAGTTAGTGTACCATTAGGAGGTCAGTTAGTATACCATTAGGAGGTCAGTTAGTATACCATTAGGAGGTCAGATGGTATACCATTAGGAGGTCAGTTAGTATACCATTAGGAGGTCAGTTAGTATACCATTAGGAGGTCAGTTAGTGTACCATTAGGAAGTTAGATAGTATACCATTAGGAGGTCAGTTAGTATACCATTAGGAGGTCAGTTAGTATACCATTAGATGTGATTGGGTAGGAGGTCAGTTAGTATACCATTAGGAGGTCAGTTAGTGTACCATTAGGAGGTCAGTTAGTATACCATTAGGAGGTCAGTTAGTATACCATTAGGAGGTCAGTTAGTATACCATTAGGAGGTCAGTTAGTGTCCCAGTAGGAGGTCAGTTAGTGTACCATTAGGAGGTCAGTTAGTATACCATTAGGAGGTCAGTTAGTGTCCCAGTAGGAGGTCAGTTAGTGTACCATTAGGAGGTCAGTTAGTATACCATTAGGAGGTCAGTTGGTATACCATTAGGAGGTCAGTTAGTATACCATTAGGAGGTCAGTTAGTATACCATTAGGAGGTCAGTTAGTGTACCATTAGGAAGTTAGATAGTATACCATTAGGAGGTCAGTTAGTATACCATTAGGAGGTCAGTTAGTATACCATTAGATGTGATTGGGTAGGAGGTCAGTTAGTATACCATTAGGAGGTCAGTTAGTGTACCATTAGGAGGTCAGTTAGTATACCATTAGATGTGATTGGGACAGGAGAGCAGACAGTATACCATTCGACTATTATTACTATTAGAAAGGAGAGGATGTTTCTAAACTTGTATCTGATCCAAACCAAACTGGACACAACCAGCCAATCATCAGCTGACCACACAACCAGCCAATCATCAGCTGACCACACAACCAGCCAATCATCAGCTGACCACACAACCAGCCAATCATCAGCTGATCACACAACCAGCCAATCATCAGCTGATCACACAACCAGCCAATCATCAGCTGACCACACAACCAGCCAATCATCAGCTGACCACACAACCAGCCAATCATCAGCTGACCACACAACCAGCCAATCATCAGCTGACCACACAACCAGCCAATCATCAGCTGACCACACAACCAGCCAATCATCAGCTGACCACACAACCAGCCAATCATCAGCTGACCACACAACCAGCCAATCATCAGCTGACCACACAACCAGCCAACCCCGTCTCAATAACAGAGCCTGTCGATCTGGTGTAGCAGTGTTCTGGGTCATGTGATTGGACCGCTGAGATGAGGGCAGTGTTCTGAGCTTGTCTGATTGGTCAATTTCTTAGAAACCATACTTGTGTGTGAGTTGTGTGTGTGTGTGTGTGTGTGTGTGTGTATCTTACTCCAGACAGTGAGAGTGGCCGTAGCGTTGACGTGTGTGTGTGTGTGTGTGTGTGTGTGTGTGTGTGTGTGTGTGTGTGTGTGTGTGTGTGTGTGTGTGTGTGTGTGTGTGT
>NW_023493676.1:607500-610000 GCF_013265735.2 Oncorhynchus mykiss
CCCCATTCAGCCTTATAATTCTTTATACTGTACATACAGCCCTATTCAGCCTCATAAGTAATTCCTTTTCCTATCGCTTCCTCAAGGTGTCAACAGTCTTTAGACATAGTTTCAGGCTTTTATTTTGAAAAATGAGCGAGAAAGATAACATCACGTCAGTGGATAGCTGGGTGCTCGCATGAGTTTTGCTTGCGCAACAGAGTGGGGCAGCCATTGACTCTCCCTCTCCTACTGAAAAAGAGACTGTGTCGGTTGATATATTATCGCTTATATATTTTAAAAACAACCTGAGGATTGATTATAAAAAACGTTTGACATGTTTCTGTGGAAATTATGGATACTATTTGGAATTTTTGTCTGCGATGTCGTGACCGCTCGAGCCTGTGGATTTCTGAACATAACGAGCCAAACAAACGGAGGTATTTTGGATATAAAAATAATCTTTATGGAACAAAAGGAACATTTATTGTGTAACTGGGAGTCTCGTGAGTGAAAACATCTGAAGATTATCAAAGGTAAGCGATTTAATTTATTGCTTTTCTGATGAAAATGATCCCGCTAACGGGATGGGTGCGTCAAGAAGTTAAATGGAGGCAAGGCATCCAATGGAACAGAGACCCTTCAGGAAAAACAGCACTTCCTGGTTTGATTTTCCTCAGGTTTTTGCCTGCAATATCAGTTATGTTATACTCACAGACAATATTTTGACAGTTTTGGAAACGTTAAGAGTGAGAGTGTTTTCTATTCTAATCTGACAATTATATGCATATTCTAGTTTCTGGGCCTGAGAAATAGGCAGTTTCAAAGAAGATGTTAAAGGCTTGAGGACCACTCCCTACCATCCCCAAACGAATGGGCTCGTAGAGAGGTTCAATCAAACGCACAAGAACATGCTGAGGAAGTGTGTGGCCGACACTGGTAAAGACTGGGATAAATGGTTAAGAGTAAGAGGTTGTCCTTTCTGCTTTTTGCTTACAGGGAGGTGCCTCAGGCATTGACAGGTTTCTCACCATTCAAACTCCTCTATGGGTGGCCTGTGCAGGGACCACTGGACCTGCTGAAGAAGTGCTGGGAAGGTCCCAAAGTAGCTACCTCAGGACAGGGGATTTTCCAGTACGTCCTCCAGATGCGAGACAGGCTAGAGTGGTACCGAGAGGAAGCTAGGGTAAACCTTCAGCAAGCCGAGAAGGCCCTGAAGAGAGGGTATGACCAGCACGCTTGCCACAGAGAGTTTGAGCCAGGACAGAAAGTCCTGCTCCTCCTTCCCTCATCTACCAGCAAGCTCCTTGCACAGTGGCAAGGGCCGTACCTAATCGGGAGGAAGATGGGCCCGGTGACCAACGGGGTGCTGCACCCGGACAAGGGTAAGGAGATGCAAACCTACCATGTGAACCTTCTCAAGGCCTGGGAGGAGAGAGAGGAACTCTCCAAGGGAAAGTCCTTTCTGGTCCGCAGAGTAGAAGAAGAGGATGAGTCAGAGGGGGGGGGGGGGTCACAGAGGCATGGAAAGGACGAGTCAGAGGGGGGGTCACAGAGGCATGGAAAGGACGAGTCGGAGGAGGGGTCACAGAGGCATGGAGAGGACGAGTCGGAGGGGGGGTCACAGAGGCATGGAGAGGACGAGTCGGAGGGGGGGGTCACAGAGGCATGGAAAGGACGAGTCGGAGGAGGGTCACAGAGGCATGGAGAGAACGAGTTGGAGGAGGGGTCACAGAGGCATGGAGAGGACGAGTCGGAAGTGGGGTCACAGAGGCATGGAAAGGATGAGTCGGAGGGGGGGGTCACAGAGGCATGGAGAGGACGAGTCGGAGGTGGGGTCACAGAGGCATGGAGAGGACGAGTCGGAGGGGGGTCACAGAGGCATGGAAAGGATGAGTCGGAGGAGGGGTCACAGAGGCATGGAAAGGACGAGTCGGAGGAGGGGTCACAGAGGCATGGAGAGGACGAGTCGGAGGGGGGGTCACAGAGGCATGGAGAGGACGAGTCGGAGGGGGGGGTCACAGAGGCATGGAAAGGACGAGTCGGAGGAGGGTCACAGAGGCATGGAGAGAACGAGTTGGAGGAGGGGTCACAGAGGCATGGAGAGGACGAGTCGGAAGTGGGGTCACAGAGGCATGGAAAGGATGAGTCGGAGGGGGGGGTCACAGAGGCATGGAGAGGACGAGTCGGAGGTGGGGTCACAGAGGCATGGAGAGGACGAGTCGGAGGGGGGTCACAGAGGCATGGAGAGAACGAGTTGGAGGAGGGGTCACAGAGGCATGGAGAGGACGAGTCGGAGGTGGGGTCACAGAGGCATGGAAAGGATGAGTCGGAGGGGGAGGGTCACATAGGCATGGAGAGGACGAGTCGGAGGTGGGGTCACAGAGGCATGGAGAGGACGAGTCGGAGGTGGGGTCACAGAGGCATGGAGAGGACGAGTCGGAGGTCACACTGGCTCACCTGGAAGAAGACAAGCAAGATGAGCTGTTTGGCTCTTAGGTCAGAGGTCAGGAAGAACCAA
>NW_023493676.1:617500-630000 GCF_013265735.2 Oncorhynchus mykiss
TGGTAACTGGTAGAGGACCGTGTCTGGTAACTGGTAGAGGACCATGTCTGGTAACTGGTAGAGGACCATGTCTGGTAACTGGTAGAGGACCATGTCTGGTAACTGGTAGAGGACCATGTCTGGTAACTGGTAACTGGTAGAGGACTGTGTCTGGTAACTGGTAGAGGACCATGTCTGGTAACTGGTAGAGGACCATGTCTGGTAACTGGTAACTGGTAGAGGACCATGTCTGGTAACTGGTAGAGGACCATGTCTGGTAACTGGTAGAGGACCATGTCTGGTAACTGGTAGAGGACCATGTCTGGTAACTGGTAGAGGACCATGTCTGGTAACTGGTAGAGGACCATGTCTGGTAACTGGTAGAGGACCGTGTCTGGTAACTGGTAGAGGACCATGTCTGGTAACTGGTAGAGGACCATGTCTGGTAACTGGTAGAGGACCATGTCTGGTAACTGGTAGAGGACCATGTCTGGTAACTGGTAACTGGTAGAGGACCATGTCTGGTAACTGGTAGAGGACCATGTCTGGTAACTGGTAACTGGTAGAGGACCATGTCTGGTAACTGGTAGAGGACCATGTCTGGTAACTGGTAACTGGTAGAGGACCATGTCTGGTAACTGGTAGAGGACCATGTCTGGTAACTGGTAGAGGACCATGTCTGGTAACTGGTAACTGGTAGAGGACCGTGTCTGGTAACTGGTAACTAGTAGAGGACCATGTCTGGTAACTGGTAGAGGACCATGTCTGGTAACTGGTAGAGGACCATGTCTGGTAACTGGTGGAGGACCATGTCTGGTAACTGGTAGAGGACCATGTCTGGTAACTGGTAGAGGACCATGTCTGGTAACTGGTAACTGGTAGAGTACCATGTCTGGTAACTGGTAACTGGTAGAGGACCATGTCTGGTAACTGGTAACTGGTAGAGGACCATGTCTGGTAACTGGTAGAGGACCATGTCTGGTAACTGGTAGAGGACCGTGTCTGGTAACTGGTAGAGGACCATGTCTGGTAACTGGTAGAGGACCGTGTCTGGTAACTGGTAGAGGACCATGTCTGGTAACTGGTAGAGGACCATGTCTGGTAACTGGTAACTGGTAGAGGACCATGTCTGGTAACTGGTAGAGGACCATGTCTGGTAACTGGTAACTGGTAGAGGAACATGTCTGGTAACTGGTAGAGGACCATGTCTGGTAACTGGTAACTGGTAGAGGACCATGTCTGGTAACTGGTAGAGGACCGTGTCTTGTAACTGGTAGAGGACCATGTCTGGTAACTGGTAGAGGACCATGTCTGGTAACTGGTAACTGGTAGAGGACCATGTCTGGTAACTGGTAGAGGACCATGTCTGGTAACTGGTAGAGGACTATGTCTGGTAACTGGTAGAGAACCATGTCTGGTAACTGGTAGAGGACCATGTCTGGTAACTGGTAGAGGACCATGTCTGGTAACTGGTAGAGGACCATGTCTGGTAACTGGTAACTGGTAGAGGACCATGTCTGGTAACTGGTAGAGGACCATGTCTGGTAACTGGTAGAGGACCATGTCTGGTAACTGGTAGAGGACCATGTCTGGTAACTGGTAACTGGTAGAGGACCATGTCTGGTAACTGGTAGAGGACCATGTCTGGTAACTGGTAACTGGTAGAGGACCATGTCTGGTAACTGGTAGAGGACCATGTCTGGTAACTGGTAGAGGACCATGTCTGGTAACTGGTAGAGGACCATGTCTGGTAACTGGTAGAGGACCATGTCTGGTAACTGGTAACTGGTAGAGGACCATGTCTGGTAACTGGTAGAGGACCGTGTCTGGTAACTGGTAGAGGACCATGTCTGGTAACTGGTAGAGGACCATGTCTGGTAACTGGTAGACTATGTCTGATAACTGGTAGAGGACTATGTCTGACCAGGACCATGTCTGGTAACTGGTAGAGGACCATGTCTGGTAACTGGTAGAGGACCGTGTCTGGTAACTGGTAACTGGTAGAGGACCTTGTCTGGTAACTGGTAGAGGACCATGTCTGGTAACTGGTAGAGGACCATGTCTGGTAACTGGTAGAGGACCATGTCTGGTAACTGGTAACTGGTAGAGGACCATGTCTGGTAACTGGTAGACTATGTCTGGTAACTGGTAGAGGACTTTGTCTGGTAACTGGTAGAGGACCATGTCTGGTAACTGGTAGAGGAACCTGGGGACTAGTAACAACCAGCTGGTAGACCGTGTCTGGTAACTGGTAGAGGTAGAGGTGAGCAGGCTACAGCAGTAAAGAGGATTGTACAATACACACCCTCCACATGTACACAATACACACACACCCTCCACATGTACACAACACACACACACCCTCCACATGTACACAATACACACACACCCTCCACATGTACACAAGTACACAATACACACACACCCTCCACATGTACACAATACAAACACACCCTCCACATGTACACAACACACACACACCCTCCACATGTACACAATACACACACCCTCCACATGTACACAATACACACACACCCTCCACATGTACACAACACACACACACCCTCCACATGTACACAATACACACACACCCTCCACATGTACACAATACACACACACCCTCCACATGTACACAACACACACACACCCTCCACATGTACACAATACACACACACACCCTCCACATGTACACAATACACACACACCCTCCACATGTACACAAGTACACAATACACACACACCCTCCACATGTACACAATACACACACACCCTCCACATGTACACAACACACACACACCCTCCACATGTACACAATACACACACCCTCCACATGTACACAATACACACACACCCTCCACATGTACACAACACACACACACCCTCCACATGTACACAATACACACACACCCTCCACATGTACACAATACACACACACCCTCCACATGTACACAATACACACACACCCTCCACATGTACACAATACACACACACCCTCCACATGTACACAATACACACACACCCTCCACATGTACACAATACACACACACCCTCCACATGTACACAATACACACACACCCTCCACATGTACACAATACACACACACCCTCCACATGTACACAATACACACACCCTCCACATGTACACAATACACACACACCCTCCACATTAACACTATACACACACCACATGTACACAATACACACACCCTCCACATGTACACAATACACACATCCACTCCAATTTAAACAATCAACTTTGGAGAGGTTGGTTGCTTTTGAGTGTGTGTGTATCCTGCCGTGTGTGTGAGCGTGTTTGTGTATCCTGCCGTGTGTGTTTGTGTGTGTATTGCTGCGGGAGCATAAGGACTCCCTGTGGAGATTATACAATGAAACTCCTTAAAATCAAATCATTCTATTGGATTAAATACCAGGAAAATAGAACACACTGTGGGAGGGAAGGGGAGAGAGGGGAGGGAGAGAGGGAGAGGGGAGGGAGAGAGAGGGGAGGGAGCGAGGGAGAGGGTAGGGAGAGAGGGAGACGGGAGGGAGAGAGAGGGGAGGGAGAGAGAGGGGACGGAGAGAGGGAGAGAGAGATGGGGGAGGGAGAGAGAGATGGTGGGGAGTGGTAAGGAGGGAGGGTGGGTGGGCGGGAATGTGGGAGAGAGGGAGGGTTGATGCATAAAATAATGAGGCCTGAGATCAGACAGGAAACACAGTCCAGTATCAGACAGGAAACACAGTCCTGTATCAGACAGGAGAGGTTCAAACCCACTACTGGACATTATGGTCTGCCCCGAAAACAGGGGAACACAGTCATCCTAAATTACAACTAGGGGAAGATTAAATAAACAGGATTGGTACGGTTTGAGAGAGTGAGAGAGGGGGAGATGAGGGGGAGATAGAGAGAGAGAGAGGGAGAGATGAGGGGGAGATAGAGAGAGAGAGAGAGAGAGAGGGGGGAGATGAGGGGGAGATAGAGAGAGAGAGAGAGAGAGAGAGAGAGAGAGAGAGGGGGAGATAGAGAGAGAGAGAAGGGGGGGTGAGGGGGAGATAGGGAGAGATGAGGGGGAGATAGAGAGAGAGAGAGAGAGATAGAGAGAGAGAGAGGGGGGGGAGATGAGGGGGAGATAGAGAGAGAGAGAAGGGGGGGGTGAGGGGGAGATAGAGAGAGAGAGGATTGACAGAGCTGGCAGGTAGTTCTATCTCAGATTAGACGGTAATCTCTCTCCGAAAGGATTTTCTCAGATTACAACTTGTTGTTTCTCCTATTAAATGGACCCTGGACAGGACATCAGGGTGTGTAATCCCTCCAGCTCAACATATATGTGTGTGTGTGTGTGTGTGTGTTAATCCATTCAGACACATCCCTGTAGGGTCCTAGAGAGTAGGGAGACATGGCTCGGGGTGTGTGATGTTAGCAGAATATGTATTAATAGAGTTGTCATATACACATCATCCGTTTGACACATAACACACAGGCCAGAGAGACACAGGCCAGAGAGACACAGGCCAGAGAGACACAGACAATACCTGACCCACATTTAAAGGAAAGAGCTTTGACTCTGTTACAGACTCAGTGAGCAATAGCCTTGCCTTTGAGAAAGGCCGCCGTAGGCAGACATGGAAGAAGACAGGCTATGTGCTCACTGCCCACAAAATGAGGTGGAAACTGAGCTGCACTTCCTAACCTCCTGCCAAATGCATGACCATATTAGAGACACATATTTCCCCTTAGATTACACAGAGAATTAGAAAACAAATCCAATTTTTATAACTGCCGCAGTGTGATCAAAGTAGTGAGATTTGTGACCTGTTGCCACAAAAAAAAAAGGTCAACCAGTGAAGAACAAACACCATTGTAAATACAACCCATATTTATGTTGATTTACATTGGAAAGTATTCAGACCCCTTCACTTTTTCCATATTTTGTTACGTTACAGCCTTGTTCTAAAATGTATTGAATCATTTATGTTTCTCGTCAATCTACACATAATACCCCATAACGACATCACAATACCCCATAATGACATCACAATACCCCATAACGACATCACAATACCCCATAATGACATCACAATACCCCATAATGACATCACAATACCCCATAAGGACAAAGTGAAAACAGGTCTTTATACATTTTTGAAAATGTATTAAAAATAAAAACACAGAAATACCTAATTTACAAAAGTATTCAGACCCGTTGCTATGACACTCAAAATTGAGCTCAGGTGCATCCTGTTTCTGTTGATCATCCTTGAGATGTTTCTACAACTTGATTGGAGTCCACCTGTGGCAGATCTAATTGATTGGACATTACTTGGAAAGGCACACACCTGTCTATATAAGGTCCCACAGCTGACAGTGCACGTCAGAGCAAAAACAAAGCCATGGGGTCGAAGGAATTGTCCGTAGAGCTCCGAGACAGGATTGTGTCGAGGCACAGATCTGGGGAAGGGTACCAAAACATTTCTGCCGCATTGAATGTCCCCAAGAACACAGTGGCCTCCATCATTCTCAAATGGAAGAAGTTTGGAACCACCAATGATCTTCCTAGAGCTGGCCACCTGGCCAAACTGAGCAACCCTATGGTCACGCTGACAGAGCTCCAGAGTTCCTCTGTGGAGATGGGAGAACCTTCCAGAAGGACAGCCATCTCTGCACTACTCCACCAATCAGGCCTTTATGGTAGAGTGGACAGACGGAAGACACTCCATGGTCCTTTACCAGTTACCAGACATGGTCCTGGTCAGACATGGTCCTGGTCCTGAAAGGGCACATGACAGCCCACATGACAGCCCACACTCTCAGACCATGAGAAACAAGATTTTCTGGTCAGATGAAACCAAGATTGAAATCTTTGGCCTGAATGCCAAGGGTCACGTCTTGGAGGAAACCTGACACCATCCCTACGGTCAAGCATGGTGGTGGCAGCATCATGCTGGGGGGATGCTTTTCAGCGGCAGAGACTGGGAGACTAGTCAGGATCGAAGAAAATATGAACAGAGCAAAGTACAGAGATATCCTTGATGGAAACCTGCTCCAGAGCACTCAAGACCTCAGACTGGAGCGAATGTTCACCTTCCAACAGAACAATGACCCTAAGCACACAGCCAAGACAATGAAGGAGTGGCTTCAGGACAAGTCTCTGAATGTCCTTAAGTGGCCGAGCCAGAGCCCGGACTTGAACCCGATCAAACATCTCTAAAGAGACCTGAAGATAGCTGTGCAGCAACGCTCACCATTCAATCTGACAGAGGTTGAGAGGATATACAGAGAAGAATGGGAGGAACTCCCCAAATACAGGGGTGCCAAGCTTGAAGAGACATATCCAAGAAGACTCAATGCTGTAATCACTGCCAAAGGTGCTTCAACAAAGTACTGAGTAAAGAGTCTGAATACTTATGTAAATGTGTTTGAACACTGAGTTAGAGAGGAGAACACCAAGTTAGAGGATAACACTGAGTTAGAGAGGAGAACACTGAGTTAGAGAGGAGAACACTGAGTTAGAGAGGAGAACACTGATTTATAGAAGAGAACACTGAGTTATAGAAGAGAACACTGAGTTAGAGAGGAGAACACTGAGTTAGAGAAGAAAACACTAAGTTATAGAAGAGAACACTGAGTTAAAGAGGAGAACACTGAGTTATAGAAGAGAACACTGAGTTAGAGAGGATAACACTGAGTTAGAGAGGAGAACACTGACTTAAAGAGGAGAACACTGAGTTATAGAAGAGAACACTGAGTTAGAGAGGATAACACTGAGTTAGAGAGGAGAACACTGAGTTAGAGAGGAGAACACTGAGTTAGAGAGGAGAACACTGAGAGGAGAACACTGAGAGGAGAACACTGAGTTACAGAGGACAACATTGAGTTAGAGAGGAGAACACTGAGAGGAGAACACTGAGAGGAGAACACTGATAGGAGAACACTGAGAGGAGAACACTGAGTTAAAGAGGAGAACATTGAGTTAAAGAGGAGAAGACTAAGTTAGAGAGGAGAATATTGAGAGGAGAACACTGAGGTAGAAAGGATAACACTGAGAGGAGAACTCTGGGGTAGAGAGGAGAACACTGAGAGGAGAACACTGAGAGGAGAACACTGAGGTAGAGAGGAGAACACTGAGAGGAGAACATTGAGGTAGAAAGGAGAACATTGAGGTAGAAAGGAGAACACTGAGAGGAGAACACTGATATAGAGAGGAGAACACTGAGAGGAGAACACTGAGGTAGAGAGGAGAACACTGAATGTATGAGGTGAACCATTAGAAAAGGGGGAGAGCAACTTTTGCTGAGCAAGACAGAAAGGAGGAAGGGGGACACTTAACATATCTTTATGATACAAGGCTATGGCCTTCAGTTGGGAGAGAGAGAGAGAAAGAGAGAGGAGGGAGAGAGAGCAACGGAACGAGGCATTGATGAATAGTGAGATAAAAGAGAGAGAGAGCTGGTTGTCTTACCCTGAGAGACACGGTTCCTCACTGACAGAAGCAGAGAGGGAGGGGGATTGGAGGATGAAGGGGGAGGGGAAGGAGGGAGAAGGAGAGGGAATTTTTATTTCAGCTTGTCTACATGTATACTGTATATTGGAAGACTTCAACACATTGGCATAAAACACACAGACATGAATGGTGGCAACTGTGTTTTACAAAGCTTTGAAAGTAAAAAAACAACGTATATTCCTCACACCAAAAATAACTCAAGTATGCAAACTTAATTGAGAGGGGGAGGTGGCGAGAGAGAAAGACAGAGAGAGAGAGAGAGAGAGAGAGAGAGGGAGGGTGAGCGAGAGACACAGAGAGAAAGATAGAGAGCGAGCGGGAGACTGAGAGACAGCGAGAGACAGAGCGAGAGGGAGGGACACAGAGACAGAGAGAGAGGGAGGGAGAGAGAGACAGAGAGAGAGAGATAGAGAAAGAGAGGAGAGAGAGACAAAGAGAGAGAGAGTGAGTGAGAGAGAGACAGAGAGACTCAGCACACAGGGGGACAAACACCTGCCTGGAGGTGACAGCATTCCCTCCCACATAGGTACACCCAAAGGCACAACTATGACAACATAAACCAAAACGGGTCACAACTCCTGCAGCTCTGTCGCACGTTGGGTATGTACATAGTCAATGGTAGGCTTCGAGGGGACTCCTATGGTAGGTACATCTATAGCTCATCTCTTGGCAGTAGTACTGTAGACTACTTTATCACTGACCTCAACCCAGAGTCTCTCAGAGCGTTCACAGTCAGCCCACTGACACCCCTATCAGACAACAGCAACTTCAGACCACAGCACAGCTGTCTACTTGAACAGAGCAATACTCAATCATGAGGCATCAAAGCCAAAGGAACTTAGTAACATTAAGACATGCTATAGATGGAAGGAATGCAGTTTGTAAACCTACCAAAAACCAATTAGGCAACAACAAATTTTAGACAATATCCTGGGTAAAACGTTCCACTGTAATAAAATCTTAATAGTATATTTGACCTCTCAGCTTCCCTATCAAATCTAAAAATCTCAAATAGAAAACCAAAGAAAATTAACAACAATGACAAATGGTTTGATGAAGAATGCAAAAATCTAAGAAAGAAATTGAGGAACCTGTCCAACCAAAAACATAGAGACCCGGAAAACCTGAGTCTACACCTTCACTATAGTGAATCACTAAAACAATACAGAAATACACTACGGAAAAAGAAGGAACAGCATATCAGAAATCAGCTCAATGCAATTGAAGAATCCAAAGACTCTAACCACTTCTGGGAAAATTGGAAAATACTAAACAAACAACAACACGAATAATTATCTATCCAAAATGGACCACTTCTCCGATCTTTTTGGCTCTATAACAAAGAATAAAGAGCAAAAACATATACAGGATCAAATACAAATCTTAGAATCAACTATTAAAGACTACCAGAACTCACTGGATTCTCCAATTACATTGAATGAGCTACAGGACAAAATAAAAACCCTCCAACCCAAAAAGGCCTGTGGTGTTGATGGTATCCTTAATGAAATGATCAAATATACAGACAACAAATTCCAATTGACTATACTCAAACTCTTTAACATCATCCTTAGCTCTGGCATCTTCCCCAATATTTGGAACCAAGGACTGATCACCCCAATCTACAAAAGTGGAGACAAATTTGACCCCAATAACCTCCTTGGGATATCCATCAACCGCAACCTTGGGAAAATCCTCTGCATTATCACTAACAGCAGACTCGTACATTTCCTCAATGAAAACAATGTACTGGGCAAATGTCAAATTGGCTTTTTACCAAATTACCGTACAACAGATCATGTATTCACCCTGCACACCCTAATTGACAACCAAACAAACCAAAACAAAGGCAAAGTCGTCTCATGCTTTGTTGATTTCAAAAAAGCCTTCGACTCAATTTGGCATGAGGGTCTGCTATACAAACTGATGGAAAGTGGTGTTGGGGGTAAAACATACGACATTATAAAATCCATGGGCACAAACAACAAGTGTGCGGTTAAAATTGGCAAAAAAACACACACATTTCTTCACACAAGGTCGTGGGGTGAGACAGGGATGCAGCTTAAGCCCCACCCTCTTCAACATATATATCAACGAATTGGCGCGGGCACTAGAAAAGTCTGCAGCACCCGGCCTCACCCTACTAGAATCCGAAGTCAAATGTCCGCTGTTTGCCGATGATCTGGTGCTTCTGTCACCAACCAAGGAGGGCCTACAGCAGCACCTAGATCTTCTGCACAGATTCTGTCAGACCTGGGCCCTGACAGTAAATCTCAGTAAGACCAAAATAATGGTGTTCCAAAAAAGGTCCAGTCGCCAGAACCACAAATACAAATTCCATCTAGACACCGTTGCCCTAGAGCACACAAAAAACTATACATACCTCGGCCTAAACATCAGCGCCACAGGTAACTTCCACAAAGCTGTGAACGATCTGAGAGACAAGGCAAGGGCATTCTATGCAATTTTATGCCATCGAAACGAACAGGAAATTCAACAAATCAATTAGGATTTGGCTAAAAATACTTGAATCAGTCATAGAGCCCATTGCCCTTTATGGTTGTGAGGTCTGGGGTCCGCTCACCAACTAACTCTACTGACTATACTAATATACTAACTAACTCTACTGACAATACTGACTATATTAATATACTAACTAACTCTACTGACTATACTGACTGTACTAATATACTAACTAACTCTACTGACTATACTGACTATATTAATATACTAACTAACTCTACTGACTATACTAATATACTAACTAACTCTACTGACAATACTGACTATATTAATATACTAACTAACTCTACTGACTATACTGACTATACTAATATACTAACTAACTCTACTGACTATACTAATATACTAACTAACTCTACTGACTATACTAATATACTAACTAACTCTACTGACAATACTGACTATATTAATATACTAACTAACTCTACTGACTATACTGACTATACTAATATACTAACTAACTCTACTGACTATACTAATATACTAACTAACTCTAACTCTACTGACTATACTAATATACTAACTAACTCTACTGACTATACTAATATACTAACTAACTCTAACTCTACTGACTATACTAATATACTAACTAACTCTAACTCTACTGACTATAATGACTATACTAATATACTAACTAACTCTACTCACTATACTGACTATACTAATATACCAACTAGCTATACTGACTGTACTAATATACTAATGTACTAACTAACTCTACTGACTATACTAATATACTAACTAACTCTAATCACTATACTGAAAATACTAATATACTAAGTATCTCTACTGACTATACTCACTATACTAATATACTAATTAACTCTACTGACTATAGTAATATACTAACGAACTCTACTCACTATACTGACTATACTGATATACTAACTAGCTATAATGACTGTAGTAATATACTAGCTATCTCTACTGACTACACTAATATACTAACACACTCTACTGACTATACTAATATACTAACTAACTCTACTGACTATACTAATATACTAACTAACTCTACTGACTATACTAATATACAAACTAACTCTACTGGCTATACTAATATACAAACTGGCTCTACTGACTATACTAATATACTAACTAACTCTACTGACTATACTAATATACTAACTAACCCTACTGACTATACTAATATACTGACTATACTAATATACTAACTAACTCTACTGACTGTACTAATATACTAACTAACTCTACTGACTATACTAATATACTAACTAACTCTACTCACTCTACTGACTGTACTAATATACTAACAAACTCTACTGACTGTACTAATATACTAATTAACTCTACTGACTATACTGACTGTACTAATATACTAACTGACTCTACTGACTTTACTAATATACTAACTAACTCTACTGACTATACTAATATGCTAACTAACTCTACTCACTATACTGACTATATTAATATATGAACTAACTCTACTGACTATACTGACTATACTAATATACTAACTAACCCTACTGACTATACTAATATACTAACTAACTCTACTGACTATACTAATATACTAACTAACTCTACTGGCTATACTAATATACAAACTGACTCTACTGACTATACTAATATACTAACTAACTCTACTGACTATACTAATATACTGACTATACTAATATATGAACTAACTCTACTGACTATACTGACTATACTAATATACTAACTAACCCTACTGACTATACTAATATACTGACTATACTAATATACTAACTAACTCTACTGACTGTACTAATATACTAACTAACTCTACTGACTATACTAATATACTAACTAACTCTACTGGCTATACTAATATACAAACTGACTCTACTGACTATACTAATATACTAACTAACTCTACTGACTATACTAATATGCTAACTAACTCTACTCACTATACTGACTATACTAATATACTAACTAACCCTACTGACTATACTAATATACTGACTATACTAATATACTAACTAACTCTACTGACTGTACTAATATACTAACTAACTCTACTGACTATACCAATATACTAACTAACTCTACTCACTCTACTGACTGTACTAATATACTAACAAACTCTACTGACTGTACTAATATACTAACTAACTCTACTGACTATACTGACTATACTAATATACTGACTATACTAATATACTGACTATACTAATATACTAACTAACTCTACTCACTCTACTGACTGTACTAATATACTAACAAACTCTACTGACTGTACTAATATACTAACTAACTCTACTCACTCTACTGACTATACTAATATACTAACTAACTCTACTGACTGTACTAATATACTAACTAACTCTACTCACTCTACTGACTGTACTAATATACTAACTAACTCTACGGACTATACTAATATACTAACTAACTCTACTCACTCTACTGACTGTACTAATATACTAACTAACTCTACGGACTATACTAATATACTAACTAACTCTACTCACTCTACTGACTGTACTAATATACTAACAAACTCTACTGA
>NW_023493676.1:635000-690000 GCF_013265735.2 Oncorhynchus mykiss
TACAGCAGACCTACAGCAGAACTACAGCAGACCTACAGCAGAACTACAGCAGACCAAACCTACAGCAGAACTACAGCAGACCAAACCTACAGCAGAACTACAGCAGACCTACAGCAGAACTACAGCAGACCTACAGCAGAACTACAGCAGACCTACAGCAGAAATACAGCAGAACTACAGCAGAACTACAGCAGACCTACAGCAGACCTACAGCAGAACTACAGCAGACCTACAGCAGACCAAACCTACAGCAGAACTACAGCAGAACTACAGCAGAACTACAGCAGAACCACAGCAGACCTACAGCAGACCTACAGCAGACCTACAGCAGAACCACAGCAGAACTACAGCAGAACTACAGCAGAACTACAGCAGAACTACAGCAGAACAAACCTACAGCAGACCTACAGCAGAACAAACCTACAGCAGAACTACAGCAGACCTACAGCAGAACTACAGCAGAACTACAGCAGAACTACAGCAGAACTACAGCAGACCTACAGCAGAACTACAGCAGACCTACAGCAGAACTACAGCAGAACTACAGCAACCTACAGCAGAACTACAGCAGAACTACAGCAGAACTACAGCAGACCTACAGCAGAACTACAGCAGAACTACAGCAGAACAAACCTACAGCAGACCTACAGCAAACCTACAGCAGACCTACAGCAGAACTACAGCAAACCTACAGCAGACCAAACCTACAGCCCATTGTGTGTTTCTGAGCTCCTGGACTGTAATGTGTATTCATGTATTCTGCTGCCTGGAGGATACTACCAACAACACGGTCCCTTTGTCCCCTCCATGTGTGTGTGTGTGATGTGTGTGTGTGTGTGTGTGTGTGTGTGTGTGTGTGTGTGTGTGTGTGTGTGTGTGTGTGTGTGTGTGTGTGTGTGTGTTGGGTTTGGAGAAGGTTAGTCAAGGTTGTGTTAAGTACGTCCAGCACGTCTCACTCTGGTGACATCACAGCTGACCCCTGACCCCTGACTGGTTGTGACCTCAGTAGTGTGTTTTAGGGTGACTCTCCATCCTGTAACCCCACCCTGACCTCTGACCTCTAACCAACTGGAACCCCTGTCTTGTGATCCAAACAGAAATACACCAACTCTCTCTAACTCCCTCTCTCCTCCCTTCCTTCCCTCCCTCATCCCCTCCTTCCCTCCCTCTCTCCTCCCTTCCTTCCCTCCCTCCTCCCCTCCTTCCCTCCCTCTCTCCTCCCTTCCTTCCCTCCCTCTCTCCTCCCTTCCCTACTTCCCTCTCTCCTCCCTTCCTTCCCTCACTATCTCCTCCGCTCCCTCATCCCATCACTCCTCCCCTCCCTCATCCAATCCCTCCTTCCCTCCCTCTCTCTAACTCCCTACCTCCTCCTCCCCTTCCTCTCTCTTACTCCCCTCCCTCTCTCTAACTCCCTCCCTCCTTCCCTCCCTCCTCCTCCCCTCCTTCCCTCCCTCTCTCCTTCCCTCCCTCCTCCCCTTCTTCCCTCTCTCTCTAACTCCCTCCCTCCCTCCCTCCCTCCCTCCCTCCACAGGGTTATGCACCTTTCACATTCATTCCAAGTGTTTAAAGAGCCGTGTTGAGGAAGCTACATTGAAAATATAGTTTACCATGCTACCAATTACTTTACACTTGAAGAAGTTAAGCTTCACTAAAGCCTTGAGAACAATATAGTTTACTGAACTAAAGTTACTGAGAATTTGTTTTCCAAATGTCCAAACATTTCTTGAAAGAACACAATATTTATATAATATAATAACACCATTTACATAATACAATAACACTATTTACATAATATAATAACACTATTTACATAATAGAATAACACTATTTACATAATATAATAACACCATTTACATAATATAATAACACAATTCACATACTATAATAACACTATTTACATAATATAATAACACTATTTATATAATATAATAACACTATTTATATAATATAATAACACTATTTACATAATACAATAACACTATTTACATAATATAATAATACTATTTATATAATATAATAACACTATTTATATAATATAATAACACTATTTATATAATATAATAACACTATATAATATAATAACACTATTTACATAATATAATAACACTATTTATATAATATAATAACACTATTTATATAATATAATAACACTATTTATATAATATAATAACACTACTTATATACTATAATAACACTATATAATATAATAACACTATTTACATAATATAATAACACTATTTACACAATATAATAACACTATTTATATAATATAATAACACTATTTCTATAATATAATAACACTATTTATATAATATAATAACAATATTTACATAATATAATAACACTATTTATATAATATAATAACACTATTTATATAATATAATAACACTATTTATATAATATAATAACACTATTTATATAATATAATAACAATATTTACATAATATAATAACACTATTCACATAATATAATAACACTATTTATATAATATAATAACACTATTTACATAATATAATAACACTATTTACATAATATAATAACACTATTTATATACTATAATAACACTATTTATATAATATAATAACACTATGTATATACTATAATAACAATATTTACATAATACAATAACACTATTTATATAATATAATAACACTATTTATATAATATAATAACACTATTTACATAATATAATACCACTATTTACATAATATAATAACACTATTTACATAATATAATACCACTATTTACATAGTATAATAACACCATTTGCATAATATAATAACACTATTTACATAATATAATAACACTATTTACATAATATAATAACAATATTTACATAATATAGTAACACTATTTACATAATATAATAATACTATTTATATAATATAATAACACTATCCATATAATATAATAACACTATTTATATAATATAATAACACTATATAATATAATAACGCTATTTACATAATATAATAACACTATTTACATAATATAATAACACTATTTACACAATATAATAACACTATTTATATAATATAATAACACTATTTCTATAATATAATAACACTATTTATATAATATAATAACAATATCTACATAATATAATAACACTATTTATATAATATAATAACACTATTTATATAATATAATAACACTATGTATATAATATAATAACAATATTTACATAATATAATAACACTATTTACATAATATAATAACACTATTTATATAATATAATAACACTACTTACATAATATAATAGCACTATTTACATAATATAATAACACTATTTATATACTATAATAACACTATTTATATAATATAATAACACTATGTATATAATATAATAACACTATTTACATAATATAATAACACTATTTACATAATATAATAATACTATTTATATAATATAATAACACTATTCATATAATATAATAACACTATTTATATAATATAATAACACTATATAATATAATAACACTATTTACATAATATAATAACACTATTTACATAATATAATAACACTATTTACACAATATAATAACACTATTTATATAATATAATAACACTATTTCTATAATATAATAACACTATTTATATAATATAATAAAAATATTTACATAATATAATAACACTATTTATATAATATAATAACACTATTTATATAATATAATAACACTATTTATATAATATAATAACACTATTTATATAATATAATAACACTATTTATATAATATAATAACAATATTTATATAATATAATAACACTATTTATATAATATAATAACAATATTTACATAATATAATAACACTATTCACATAATATAATAACACTATTTATATAATATAATAACACTATGTATATAATATAATAACACTATTTATATAATATAATAACACTATTTATATAATATAATAACACTATTTATATAATATAATAACAATATTTATATAATATAATAACAATATTTACATAATATAATAACACTATTCACATAATATAATAACACTATGTATATAATATAATAACAATATTTACATAATATAATAACACTATTCACATAATATAATAACACTATTTATATAATATAATAACACTATTTACATAATATAATAACACTATTTACATAATATAATAACACTATTTATATACTATAATAACACTATTTATATAATATAATAACACTATGTATATAATATAATAACAATCTTTACATAATATAATAACACTATTTATATAATATAATAACACTATTTATATAATATAATAACACTATTTATATAATATAATAACACTATTTATATAATATAATAACACTATTTATATAATATAATAACAATATTTATATAATATAATAACACTATTTATATAATATAATAACAATATTTACATAATATAGTAACACTATTTATATAATATAGTAACACTATTTATATAATATAATAACAATATTTACATAATATAATAACACTATTTATTTAATATAATAACACTATTTATATAATAACCATCATATCTTAGTTAACTTGGAGTCACGTGATGATATGTTGTGTGGTCCTCCCACTATGACTTGGGAACCCATGCAGTTTATTAGGCTGCAGATGAAATAAGTTATGAACAACACAGGGTGGTGAAACTGCACCTGATGTAACACAACATGACCAGACCAGAGTAGTTACACTGTCTATTAACACAACATGACCAGACCAGAGTAGTTACACGGTCTATTAACACAACATGACCAGAGTAGTTACACTGTCTATTAACACAACATGACCAGACCAGAGTAGTTACACTGTCTATTAACACAACATGACCAGAGTAGTTACACTGTCTATTAACACAACATGACCAGAGTAGTTACACGGTCTATTAACACAACATGACCAGAGTAGTTACACTGTCTATTAACACAACATGACCAGACCAGAGTAGTTACACTGTCTATTAACACAACATGACCAGAGTAGTTACACTGTCTATTAACACAACATGACCAGAGTAGTTACACGGTCTATTAACACAACATGACCAGAGTAGTTACACTGTCTATTAACACAACATGACCAGAGTAGTTACACTGTCTATTAACACAACATGACCAGACCAGAGTAGTTACACGGTCTATTAACACAACATGACCAGAGTAGTTACACTGTCGGGGCTTCAATAAAAACAGTCACTTTTCAAACTAGTGATGTCATGGCTAACTGAGTGAAGACAGTATTTCTGCTCATAGATTACGCACGCATGTTCTACACATCGACACACCCAGCCCAAAGCGGCAGGTTTAAAAAAAGACTTACTAGTCGCCAAAGTTCCAGAGCATGTCTTTAAGGGTTGGTGTAGGGTTAAACAGAGCACTGGGATTGTACCAGTCATCCTTACCAGCATACTAGATGGTAAAAGGTGCTCATTGCCCCTAGTGGACAAAAAAAGTACGCAAATTTGCCACCATTTCAAATATGCAGAAATATGCCGTAATCCACTAGTCTGTCCGGTAAATTCCCCCCGCCCCTCCCCTCCCTCCCTCTCTCTCCATCCCTTCTTAAATCTCTCCCTCCTCCACTCCGTCTCTCTCCATCCCTTCTTAAATCTCTCCCCCCGCCCCTCCGTCTCTCTCCATCCCTTCTTAAATCTCTCCCCCCGCCCCTCCCTCTCTCTCCATCTCTTCTTAAATCTCTCCCTCGCTCTTTCCCTCTCTCTATATTCATCCCTCTTTAAATCTCTCCTTCCTCCACTCCGTCTCTCTCTCATCCCTTCTTAAATCTCTCTCTCCCACCTCCCCTCCCCCTTTCTCTCTCCTCCCCTCCCTATCTCTCCCTCCTCCCCTTCCTCTCTCTCCCTCCCTCCTACTCTCTCCCTCCTCCCCTCCCTCTCTCTCCCTCCCTCCTACTCTCTCCCTCAACCCCTCCCTCTCTCTCTCTCCATCCTCCCCTCCCTCTCTCCCCATCTCTCTCCCTCCTTCCCTCTCTCTCTCTCCATCCTCCCCTCCCTCTCTCCCCATCTCTCTCTCTCCTTCCCTCCCTCCCTCCCTCCCTTATGAATCTTGTGATTTAGTGAACACCAACTACCAGTATGCTGAGGTACGGTATGCTATGCTATGCTATGGTATGGTATGCTGAGGTATGGTACGGTATGCTGAGGTATGGCACGGTATGCTGAGGTACGGTATGCTATGCTATGGTATGGTATGCTATGCTATGGTATGGTATGCTGAGGTATGGTACGGTATGCAGAGGTATGGCACGGTATGCTATGGTATGGTAGGGTATGCTGAGGTATGGTACGGTATACTAAGGAATGGTACGGTATGCTGAGGTATGGTACGGTATACTAAGGAATGGTATGGTATGCTGAGGTATGGTACGGTATACTAAGGAATGGTACGGTATGCTAAGGAATGGTACGATATGCTAAGGAATGGTACGGTATGCTGAGGTATGGTACGGTATACTAAGGAATGGTACGGCATGCTAAGGAATGGTACGATATGCTAAGGAATGGTACGGTATGCTGAGGTATGGCACGGTATACTAAGGAATGGTATGGTATGCTGAGGTATGGTAAGGTATACTAAGGAATGGTATGGTATGCTGAGGTATGGTACGGTATACTAAGGAATGGTACAGTATGCTAAGGAATGGTACGATATGCTAAGGAATGGTACGGTGTGCTGAGGTATGGTACGGTATGCTGAGGGAGTTTTCACAATTGGATGTGTAGGAGAGATTTAGTAACCAGTTCCTGAGCTGTTTTACAACCTGAGTCCATCCAATATAGAGAGATATATAAACCAGTCCATCACAGAGAGATATATAAACCAGTCCATCACAGTCCATCACAGAGAGATATATAAACCAGTCCATCACAGAGAGATATATAAACCAGTCCATCACAGAGAGATATATAAACCAGTCCATCACAGAGAGATATATAAACCAGTCCATCACAGAGAGATATATAAACCAGTCCATCACAGAGAGATATATAAACCAGTCCATCACAGAGAGATATATAAACCAGTCCAACACAGAGAGATATATAAACCAGTCCATCACAGAGAGATATATAAACCAGTCCAACACAGAGAGATATATAAACCAGTCCATCACAGAGAGATATATAAACCAGTCCAACACAGAGAGATATATAAACCAGTCCATCACAGAGAGATATATAAACCAGTCCATCACAGAGAGATATATAAACCAGTCCAACACAGAGAGATATATAAACCACTCCATCACAGAGAGATATATAAACCAGTCCATCACAGAGAGATATATAAACCAGTCCATCACAGAGAGATATATAAACCAGTCCATCACAGAGAGATATATAAACCAGTCCATCACAGAGAGATATATAAACCAGTCCATCACAGAGAGATATATAAACCAGTCCATCACAGAGAGATATATAAACCAGTCCATCACAGAGAGATATATAAACCAGTCCATCACAGAGAGATATATAAACCAGTCCAACACAGAGAGATATATAAACCAGTCCATCACAGACAGATATATAAACCAGTCCATCACAGAGAGATATATAAACCAGTCCATCACAGAGAGATATATAAACCAGTCCATCACAGAGAGATATATAAACCAGTCCATCACAGAGAGATATATAAACCAGTCCATCACAGAGAGATATATAAACCAGTCCATCACAGAGAGATATATAAACCAGTCCAACACAGAGAGATATATAAACCAGTCCATCACAGAGAGATATATAAACCAGTCCAACACAGAGAGATATATAAACCAGTCCATCACAGAGAGATATATAAACCAGTCCATCACAGAGAGATATATAAACCAGTCCAACACAGAGAGATATATAAGCCAGTCCATCAGAGAGAGATATATAAACCAGTCCATCAGAGAGAGATATATAAACCAGTCCATCACAGAGAGATATATAAACCAGTCCATCACAGAGAGATATATAAACCAGTCCATCACAGAGAGATATATAAACCAGTCCAACACAGAGAGATATATAAACCAGTCCAACACAGAGAGATAAATAAACCAGTCCATCACAGAGAGATATATAAACCAGTCCAACACAGAGAGATATATAAACCAGTCCAACACAGAGAGATAAATAAACCAGTCCATCACAGAGAGATATATAAACCAGTCCAACACAGAGAGATATATAAACCAGTCCAACACAGAGAGATAAATAAACCAGTCCATCGCAGAGAGATATATAAACCAGTCCAACACAGAGAGATATATAAACCAGTCCATCACAGAGAGATATATAAACCAGATTTAAAAAAGATAGAGAGACAGAAACAGAGAGAGTGAGACACACAGAGAGAGAGAGAGACAGAGAGAAAGAGAGAGACAGACAGAGAGAAAGAGAGAGATAGAGAGAGAGAAAGAGAGAGAGTGAGACACAGAGAGAGAGAGAGAGAGACAGAGAGAGAGAAAGAGAGAGATAGAGAGAGAGAGAGAGAAAGAGAGAGAGAGAGAGAGAGAGAGGGAGAGAGACAGAGAGAGAGAGAGAGAGACAGAGAGAGAGAGAGAGAGTTTGAGTTTTGAGTTTTTATAAAACCTTTATTTTTTACTCAAATGTTAACATAAAATAATGACACACTGCCTTTTCAGAAATAAAACAACAAATGTAATTCCTAAACAAAAATAAATACATAACATATACATTCAACTTATTTCAGCAGCAAAAAATAATTTCCCCTCCTCTACAAAACAAAGCGCTCCTTCGTAGGCCCACTTCTCCTCAAATAATAGGAGATCTTTTACAGCTGAAAAGAACTCAAAATCTACTTTTATTCTTGCTTTCACTAAACCTTTAAAACACATCTTACATCCTGCCCATATCCCGTTTCTATCTTATGTTTCCTACTCAGAAAAATTGACATCTTAGCTTGTCCCAAAACAAAATTTTACATTTGACATTTTCTTTTCTGTTGTTTACTATAATGAAACCCCAAAATAAAAACAGTGTTATTGAAAAACTCCCCTACAGCTTTAAACAAAGATTCCAGCATTTCGAATAGAGGTTTTATCCTCTCACACTCCATAAAACAGTGAAAAATGGTTTCTCTTATATTACAAAAAGGACATCCATCTCTAACATCTGAGTTAATAACAGATACAAAAGCATTAACTGCAATGATGCCATGTAAAACCCTCCATTGCATATCACCAGTACCCTTTTGTAACGGTGGTTTGTACAGTGCTCTCCATGCTGGCTTTACCTTGTCATCAATGCCCAATTTTACCCTCCATGGAGTATCTTTTCTATTTTTCAATTTATCTTTATTCAACACCTTGACACACCCTCTATACAATTCCTTCCCATTCACCTCATCCAAACCCACCTCCTCCAACCCTCTCAAATCCAGCAATAACGCCTTTCTTTCTGACTCTGGGATATTTGGTGTAATCCCTAGTTTTGGAAATGAGACGTCTTCATCTTGCACAATCTTCTTGTGGCTACTAAGCATACCCCATTCTTCCGCTGACAGAGCCTTCCTACAGCTCCCCAGCATTTGTCCGACAATCCTTTCCGACCTCATCCCCAAATGTTCTGCCATCCGTCTTCTATCCATTAAGGCGGGCCCAGCCATGGCCATTAACTGTCTTAAGGTGATGATTTTCCCCTTCACCAGAATCTTGGAGAAATGTGGAACAGCTGCAGTTGTACAGTCCAGTCTTGCCCCATACACCAGAGGTTCCTCCAACAGCCAATGCACTGACTCCGCTGAAGTTCTTCTGGACACCTTCATTACGCTCCACACTCTGAGAAGGCCTCTGTAAAACGGAGGTACTCCCTCCCTAGAAATCTGGCTACTATCAACCAGAAATAAAGCCTTCTTTAAACCTAATCCTCCAACCCGCTGTAATATAAGACCTGCCACCCCTCTCCACACCACATTTTCCGGTCCATAAAGCAACCTTTGAATAAACTGAAACCGGAAAGCAGCAGCCCTACTAGCAAGATGTACAAGACCTTGTCCCCCCTCCTCTTTTGACAAATACAAAACACTTTGTGGAACCCAGTGATATTTATCCCAAAAGAAATCCACAATAATTGCCTGTATCTTAGCCAGAAGGCCAGATGGTGGTTCTAAAACTGACAACCGATGCCACAGTGCAGATGCAATCACATTGTTAACTATAATAGTACGCCCCCTATATGACATACGAGATAGTAACCAACGCCATCTCCTCATCCTCCCTTCCACCATTTCAACCACCCCACTCCAATTTTTTTCCATAGTCCCCTCATCTCCTAGGTACACTCCAAGATACTTAAAACCTCCCTTACACCATTCTAGCCCCCCTGGCAAAGCCATGATCCCCCCAGACCATTCTCCAATCTGTAAAGCACAACTCTTTTCCCAATTTACCTTTGCAGAGGATATTCCCCTAAAACGATCAACCATTAGACTCAAACTATCCACCTCCGCTTGATTTTTCACTAGCACAACTACATCATCAGCATAGGCTGAAAGACGAATAGGAGGAATATCCTCTGAAAGGCACACCCCTGCAATACGACTTCTAATGCTATTTAGTAGTGGCTCTATAGCAATAGCATATAACATCCCTGACATAGAACATCCCTGCCTAATACCTCTACACACTTTAAAAGGAGCACTCAAACCACCGTTAACTTTCAATACACTTTCAATGTCACCATATATCACCTTTATCATGGCAATAAAACCAGAGCTGAACCCAAACGCTTCAAACGTGTGCCATAAATATTGATGTTCAACTCGGTCAAATGCCTTTTCCTGATCAATTGAAATTAGACCAGCATCCAACCCAATAGCCCTAGAGACATCCAAAAAATCACGAATCAGAGAAATGTTATCCCCTATCTGCCTGCCAGGAACACAGTAGGACTGATCCGTATGTATGATTTGCCCCATCACCTCCCTCAGCCTGTTGGACAAAGCCTTTGACAATATTTTATAATCAGTACACAATAAAGCCACCGGCCTCCAGTTCTTCACCTCCCTCGGGTCACCCTTTTTAGGCAGTAGGGTGAGGACAGCCCTTCTGCAGCTTATTGGTAGTAACCCTCCGGTTAAACTATCATTAGCTACTTCTAACCAATCCTCTCCCAACATAGCCCAAAAAGACTTAAAAAAGTCAACGGGAAGCCCATCAATGCCTGGTGCCCTTCCATTTTCCATTCCTTTTAATGCAGTGTATAAATCCTGCAAAGACAATGGTTGCTCAAGCTCAACCTGAGCTTCTGCAGGCACCTTTGGGAGCCCATCAAAGAACTGCTGTGTCACTGTTTTGTCCTCTTTGTACTCACACTTGTAGAGCTCAGCATAGAACTCTACTGCCCTCTTTCTAATTTCACTAGGGCTAGTGAGCTCTTGTCCAACAGCTGATTTGAGACAATGAATAATTTTTCTTTGTCCATTCTTTTTCTCTAAACCAAAGAAAAATTTGGATGAGGCATCCATTTCAGATATGCCCTGAAATTTACTTCTCACCAATGCCCCCTGTGCTCTGATACCCAGCAGATCTGCCAATGCAGCTTTTCTCCTCTTGAGGGCCTGAGTATGGCCTCGATCTCCTGTGGTCTCAACCAACGTCATGAGTTCCACTATTTCAATCTCTAGGGCTTTCATTGATCTGGTGATATCCTTGGTGACATTCCTCGTGTATTGATTACAAAATTGTTGAATCTGGATTTTCCCTATATCCCACCATTGTTGAAGGGATACAAAACTGGCCTTTTGAGACCTCCACCTCTCCCAAAAAAAACTGAAACAATTCCTGAAGTGAGCATCACTCAATAAAGTTATATTAAAATGCCAGTATGCGCTTTTAGGTTTTACATCGTTAATGAACACCACCTCTGTTATTAAACAATGATCAGAAAATCCCACTGGAGTTATCACACTTGATTTACAGACCTGAGATTGATGCTCAAAAACATAAAACCTATCTAACCTGGCCATAGAGATGATGTTCTCTCTCACATGCGCCCAGGTGTACTGCCTTGTTCCTCCATGTTGACTCCTCCAAATATCACACAGTTCATTTGTTACAATAAGGCGTTTTAAAAACGTCCTTGAGGCTATATGAGGTTCTTGGTGATTTCTATCTAAATCACTAACTGTGCAGTTAAAATCCCCAGCAATAAACAAATAATCTTCTTTGTTACATTTCTCAATGGTATTTGATAATGTCTCTAAAAAACATACCCTCTCAACTGTCACCACTGGGGCATATACATTTATCAGACACATATTGATGTTTTCATACCTTGCTCTAACTTTTAATAACCTCCCCTCAACTACCTCTTCAACCTCATATGACAAAGGCAAAAACCCCCACTTTTTGAGTTTGTATGACTACACACCACTGTCCCCCCCCACTCCTGTTGCCACAAAACTTCATTTTCCAAATTACTATGCGTTTCTTGTAGAAAAATTATGTCACTTCCCTTTCCCCTCATTAACTCGTACACCATGGCTCTTTTTTTAACATCTCTTGCCCCATTTACGTTTAAAGAAGAGATCTTAAAACTGCTCATGGATAAGAAAAAAATACAGAGGAAGATACAGCCACCACATCTCTTTACAGAGTTAAAACTGCAACTGAACTCTTTCATTTTCTTTAGAATTTGCATCACTTATTACTCTCGTGACCACTTTCTTGAGTCTAGCAATTTCAGGGCTTTTCAAACCTCCCCCTGTAATTTTTGACATCAGAAACTTTGCTGATTCAATAAACAATTCACGTTCAGGGAAAAAATCAGTTACATTGTAATCCTGCATATATTTCTTCCCTTTTGTCAACTTCAGAAATTGACGTATCTTCTCAATCCCATACCTCCCTTCCACCCCATCTATCTCACTATATTGTTGTGACGCGTCAGATGACTCACTCTCGCTATCCTCCCCAGAAGAAAACCCCATCTCTACAACCTGTTCATCTTCACCTGATTTATCCATCTCTACCTTTCTCTTAGAATTAGACCCTTCACCACCCCTTAAATTCTTCCTTTTACTCCTCGGTATTTTGAAAACATCCGCTTCCTTTTCCGTTATTTCAATCTCCTCTTGACCTCCAATTTCATTTTCCAGCACCACCTCAGCGACAGCAGTCGCAATCTCACCTAGTGTTTCCCCTCCCTCTTTGTTCTGATCTACCACAATTGCCCCCGTATCCACAATGCCTTCCTCTCCTACTTTTCCAACCACATCTGCCCACCTTCTCTCTTCCCCTACACCTGTAGTATTTTCATCCCTTCGCTGTGGTACGTTAGTTGCACCCGCACTAAAGCTACTACCAGGCTCAGCGCGTTCATTCTCGGGACAATTACGCACCAAATGCCCCTCTCTTCCACATCCAAAACATTTCATTGATTCAGTAGATGCATAGAAGACATAATCAAATCCATCAATCTTAAAACTAAACGCTAAATTCAGTTCATCTCCTTCCTTTTTTAAAATCATATGCACTTGTCTCCTATGAGACACGACATGTTTCAACAACGGAGATTTGCATCCAAAAAGAACCTTCTTTATTGTAGATACGATTTGACCATGACGAGATAACTCTCGCTCTAACACTTCATCTCTAACAAATGGTGGCACGTTAGAAAGCATAACTTTCTTCGCCGGATTCATAAGCGGAAATACCGGCGTCTGTGTCTCCCGCAACACAACACCCCTCTCAACTATCTTATTCACCTTTTCAATTGAATCTAAGAATATCACTACAGCGCTATTCATCCTTGAGGCTGATTTGATGCTATCATACCCAATGATAGCACCCACAGCCAAGCTACATTCTTCCACTGAACACCCAGCCGCAGCAGGAATTTTTACTCCATGCCTCCGACTAAGTTTTTCAAACTCTACATTTCCGCGAGTGGCCATTGCAACCAGCCCCACCCGCTGGTTGTGCCCTCGCGAAAAACCAACCTCAAAGATCCCACCACCCCTATACGTGCTTAGTGATAGTTAAACAATATACCCTTAAAACAACTAAACTAATCAATATATATATATGTACATACCAAAACCCAATAGAGTGAAAAGAAATTTCATTCGCGCTCACAAACACTCTGCTTGACGACTCACTCCCAGCATGCACTCCGACGAGAGAGAGAGAGAGAGAGAGAGAGAGAGAGAGAGAGAGAGAGAGAGAGAGGAGGATGAAATTAAAGATAGTATTTAAAGATAGTAACAGTAATTAAAGGTTGGACAGAGAGACATCTGTAACACTGTGAATATTAGATACAGACTAAGAGATTGATATTAACACCAAGAGTCTTCAAATTAATATCTCGCACACCCACGCACGCACACACACACACACACACACACCAGTTAGCCCCCTCTCTCTCAATTCAATTCAAGGGGCTTCATTGGCAGGGGAAACATATGTTTACATCGTCAAAGCAAGTGAAGTAGATAATAAACAAAAGTGAAATAAACAATAAAAAATGAACAGTAAACATTACACTCACAGAAGTTCTAAAAGAATAAAGACATTTCAAATGTCATATTATGTCTGTATACAGTGTTGTAACGATGTGCAAATAGTTAAAGTACAAAAGGGAAAATAAATAAACATCAATATGGGTTGTATTTACAATGGTGTTTGTTCTGTCTCTCTCTCTCTGTCTGTCTGTCTCCTTCTCGCTGTGTCTGTCTGTCTGTCTGTCTGTCTGTCTGTCTGTCTGTCTGTCCGTCTCCTTCTCTCTCTCCATCTCTCTCTCTCACTCAATTAATCTATCATCTCTCTTCCCTTCTCCCTCTTTGAGAAAACACAGCAAAGCTTTTACTCTCTTGTTTGTAATGTGTGTGTATGTGTACAGATAAAGAGTGTGTGTGTGTGTGTGTGTTTGTAATGTGTGTGTATGTGTACAGATAAAGAGAGTGTGTGTGTGTGTGTGTGTGTGTGTGTGTGTGTTTGTAATGCGTGTGTATGTGTACAGATAAAGAGTGTGTGTGTGTGTGTGTGTGTGTTTGTAATGTGTGTGTATGTGTACAGATAAAGAGAGTGTGTGTGTGTGTGTTTGTAATGCGTGTGTGTGTGTGTGTGTGTGTTTGTAATGCGTGTGTATGTGTACACATAAAGAGTGTGTGTGTGTGTGTGTGTGTTTGTAATGCGTGTGTATGTGTACAGATAAAGAGAGTGTGTGTGGGTGGACTCTGATGTTGTCAACTGTTCCAAGCCTCCAGTGAGTCTGTCTGTGACTGAAAAGACAGAACAGCTTTAGATTAAAGAGAAAGAAAAAGACAGGCGTCTTCTGACAGTGTGTATATCTGACAGTGTGTATATCTGCAGTGTGTATATCTGCAGTGTGTATATCTACAGTGTGTATATCTGACAGTGTGTATATCTGCAGTGTGTATATCTACAGTGTGTATATCTGACAGTGTGTATATCTACAGTGTGTATATCTACAGTGTGTATATCTACAGTGTGTATATCTACAGTGTGTATATCTGCAGTGTGTATATCTACAGTGTGTATATCTGACAGTGTGTATATCTACAGTGTGTATATCTACAGTGTGTATATCTACAGTGTGTATATCTACAGTGTGTATATCTACAGTGTGTATATCTACAGTGTGTGTATCTACAGTGTGTATATCTGACAGTGTGTATATCTGACAGTGTGTATATCTACAGTGTGTATATCTACAGTGTGTATATCTGACAGTGTGTATATCTACAGTGTATATCTACAGTGTGTATATCTGCAGTGTGTATATCTACAGTGTGTATATCTGACAGTGTGTATATCTACAGTGTGTATATCTACAGTGTGTATATCTACAGTGTGTATATCTACAGTGTGTATATCTACAGTGTGTGTATCTACAGTGTGTATATCTACAGTGTGTATATCTACAGTGTGTGTATCTACAGTGTGTATATCTGACAGTGTGTATATCTGACAGTGTGTATATCTACAGTGTGTATATCTGCAGTGTGTATATCTGACAGTGTGTATATCTACAGTGTGTATATCTGACAGTGTGTATATCTGACAGTGTGTATATCTGCAGTGTGTATATCTGACAGTGTGTATATCTGCAGTGTGTATATCTACAGTGTGTATATCTGACAGTGTGTATATCTACAGTGTGTATATCTACAGTGTGTATATCTACAGTGTGTATATCTACAGTGTGTGTATCTACAGTGTGTATATCTGACAGTGTGTATATCTGACAGTGTGTATATCTACAGTGTGTATATCTACAGTGTGTATATCTACAGTGTGTATATCTACAGTGTGTATATCTACAGTGTGTATATCTACAGTGTGTGTATCTACAGTGTGTATATCTGACAGTGTGTATATCTGACAGTGTGTATATCTACAGTGTGTATATCTACAGTGTGTATATCTGACAGTGTGTATATCTACAGTGTGTATATCTGACAGTGTGTATATCTACAGTGTGTATATCTGACAGTGTATATCTGACAGTGTGTATCTACAGTGTGTATATCTGACAGTGTGTGTATCTACAGTGTGTATATCTACAGTGTGTATATCTACAGTGTGTATATCTGACAGTGTGTATCTACAGTGTGTATATCTGCAGTGTGTATATCTACAGTGTGTATATCTACAGTGTGTATATCTACAGTGTGTATATCTGGCAGTGTGTATATCTGGCAGTGTGTATATCTGCAGTGTGTATATCTGCAGTGTGTATATCTGACAGTGTGTATATCTGCAGTGTGTATCTACAGTGTGTATATCTACAGTGTGTATATCTGCAGTGTGTATATCTGGCAGTGTGTATATCTGGCAGTGTGTATATCTGCAGTGTGTATATCTGGCAGTGTGTATATCTACAGTGTGTATATCTACAGTGTGTATATCTGGCAGTGTGTATATCTGGCAGTGTGTATATCTGCAGTGTGTATATCTGACAGTGTGTATATCTGCAGTGTGTATATCTGACAGTGTGTATATCTGCAGTGTGTATATCTGACAGTGTGTATATCTACAGTGTGTATATCTGGCAGTGTGTATATCTGGCAGTGTGTATATCTGACAGTGTGTATATCTACAGTGTGTATATTTGCAGTGTGTATATCTGACAGTGTGTTTATCTACAGTGTGTATATCTGCAGTGTGTATATCTGACAGTGTGTTTATCTACAGTGTGTATATCTGCAGTGTGTATATCTGGCAGTGTGTATATCTGGCAGTGTGTATATCTGCAGTGTGTATATCTGACAGTGTGTATATCTACAGTGTGTATATCTGGCAGTGTGTATATCTGCAGTGTGTATATCTGACAGTGTGTATATCTACAGTGTGTATATCTGACAATGTGTATATCTGACAGTGTGTATCTGCAGTGTGTATATCTGACAGTGTGTATATCTGGCAGTGTGTATATCTGGCAGTGTGTATATCTACAGTGTGTATCTGCAGTGTGTATATCTGACAGTGTGTATATCTGACAGTGTGTATATCTGGCAGTGTGTATATCTGGCAGTGTGTATATCTGCAGTGTGTATATCTGGCAGTGTGTATATCTACAGTGTGTATCTACAGTGTGTATATCTACAGTGTGTATATCTGCAGTGTGTATATCTGGCAGTGTGTATATCTGACAGTGTGTATATCTGGCAGTGTGTATATCTGGCAGTGTGTATATCTACAGTGTGTATCTACAGTGTGTATATCTACAGTGTGTATATCTGCAGTGTGTATATCTGGCAGTGTGTATATCTGGCAGTGTGTATATCTGGCAGTGTGTATATCTGACAGTGTGTATATCTGACAGTGTGTATATCTGACAGTGTGTATATCTGACAGTGTGTATATCTGACAGTGTGTATATCTGACAGTGTGTATATCTGACAGTGTGTATATCTGACAGTGTGTATATCTGACAGTGTGTATCTACAGTGTGTATATCTGACAGTGTGTATATCTACAGTGTGTATATCTACAGTGTATATATACAGTGTGAATATCTGACAGTGTGTATATCTGACAGTGTGTATATCTACAGTGTATATCTGACAGTGTGAATATCTGACAGTGTGTATATCTGACAGTGTGTATATCTGACAGTGTGTATATCTGACAGTGTGTATATCTACAGTGTGTATATCTGACAGTGTGTATATCTGACAGTGTGTATATCTGACAGTGTGTATCTACAGTGTGTGTATCTACAGTGTGTATATCTACAGTGTATATCTGACAGTGTGTATATCTGACAGTGTGTATATCTGACAGTGTGTATATCTGACAGTGTGTATATCTACAGTGTGTATCTCTGCAGTGTGTATATCTGACAGTGTGTATATCTACAGTGTGTATCTCTGCAGTGTGTATATCTGACAGTGTGTATATCTGCAGTGTGTATATCTGGCAGTGTATATCTGACAGTGTGTATCTACAGTGTGTATATCTGACAGTGTGTATATCTACAGTGTGTATATCTGACAGTGTGTATATCTGACAGTGTGTATATCTGCAGTGTGTATATCTGACAGTGTGTATATCTGCAGTGTGTATATCTGACAGTGTGTATATCTGACAGTGTGTATATCTGCAGTGTGTATATCTGACAGTGTGTATATCTGACAGTGTGTATATCTACAGTGTGTATATCTGACAGTGTGTATATCTGACAGTGTGTATATCTGACAGTGTGTATATCTGCAGTGTGTATATCTACAGTGTGTGTATCTACAGTGTGTGTATCTACAGTGTGTATATCTGACAGTGTGTATATCTACAGTGTGTATATCTGACAGTGTGTATATCTGCAGTGTGTATATCTGACAGTGTGTAAATCTGACAGTGTGTATATCTGCAGTGTATATCTGACAGTGTGTATATCTGACAGTGTGTATATCTGACAGTGTGTATATCTGACAGTGTGTATATCTGCAGTGTGTATATCTGACAGTGTGTATATCTACAGTGTGTATATCTGACAGTGTGTATATCTGACAGTGTGTATATCTGACAGTGTGTATATCTACAGTGTATATATCTGACAGTGTGTATATCTGACAGTGTATATCTGCAGTGTGTATATCTACAGTGTGTATATCTACAGTGTGTATATCTACAGTGTGTATATCTGACAGTGTGTATATCTGACAGTGTGTATATCTACAGTGTGTATATCTGACAGTGTGTATATCTGACAGTGTGTATATCTGACAGTGTGTATATCTACAGTGTGTATATCTGACAGTGTGTATATCTGACAGTGTGTATATCTGCAGTGTGTATATCTGACAGTGTGTATATCTGACAGTGTGTATATCTGACAGTGTGTATATCTGACAGTGTGTATATCTGACAGTGTGTATATCTGACAGTGTGTATATCTGACAGTGTGAATATCTGACAGTGTGTATATCTGACAGTGTGTATATCTGACAGTGTGTATATCTACAGTGTGTATATCTGACAGTGTGAATATCTGACAGTGTGTATCTACAGTGTGTATATCTGCAGTGTGTATCTACAGTGTGTATATCTGACAGTGTGTATCTACAGTGTATATATCTGACAGTGTGTATATCTGACAGTGTGTATCTACAGTGTGTATATCTGACAGTGTGTATCTACAGTGTGTATATCTGCAGTGTGTATCTACAGTGTATATATCTGACAGTGTGTATATCTGACAGTGTGTATCTACAGTGTGTATATCTGACAGTGTGTATATCTGACAGTGTGTATATCTACAGTGTGTATATCTGACAGTGTGAATATCTAACAGTGTGTATCTACAGTGTGTATATCTGCAGTGTGTATCTACAGTGTGTATATCTGCAGTGTGTATATCTGACAGTGTGTATATATACAGTGTGTATATCTACAGTGTGTATCTGCAGTGTGTATATATACAGTGTGTATATCTACAGTGTATATCTGACAGTGTGTATATCTGACAGTGTGTATATATACAGTGTGTATATCTACAGTGTGTATCTGCAGTGTGTATATCTGACAGTGTGTATATCTGACAGTGTGTATATCTACAGTGTGTATATCTGACAGTGTGTGTATCTGACAGTGTGTATATCTGACAGTGTATATCTGACAGTGTGAATATCTGACAGTGTGTATATCTGCAGTGTGTATCTACAGTGTGTATATCTGCAGTGTGTATATCTACAGTGTGTATATCTGCAGTGTGTATATCTGACAGTGTGTATATCTGCAGTGTGTATCTACAGTGTGTATATCTGACAGTGTGAATATCTGACAGTGTGTATATCTACAGTGTGTATATCTGCAGTGTGTATATCTGACAGTGTATATCTGACAGTGTGTATATCTACAGTGTGTATATCTGCAGTGTGTATATCTGACAGTGTATATCTGACAGTGTGTATATCTACAGTGTGTATATCTACAGTGTGTATATCTGACAGTGTGTATATCTGACAGTGTGTATATCTACAGTGTGTATATCTGCAGTGTGTATATCTGACAGTGTGTATATCTGCAGTGTGTATATCTGACAGTGTATATCTGACAGTGTGAATATCTGACAGTGTGTATATCTGCAGTGTGTATCTACAGTGTGTATATCTACAGTGTGTATATCTGCAGTGTGTATATCTACAGTGTGTATATCTGCAGTGTGTATATCTGACAGTGTGTATATCTGCAGTGTGTATATCTGACAGTGTCTATATCTACAGTGTGTATATCTGACAGTGTGTATATCTGCAGTGTGTATATCTACAGTGTGTATATCTGACAGTGTGTATATCTGACAGTGTGTATATCTGCAGTGTGTATATCTGACAGTGTGTATATCTACAGTGTGTATATCTACAGTGTGTATATCTGGAGTGTGTATATCTACAGTGTGTATATCTGCAGTGTGTATATCTGACAGTGTGTATATCTGACAGTGTGTATATCTGACAGTGTGTATATCTACAGTGTGTATATCTACAGTGTGTATATCTGGAGTGTGTATATCTACAGTGTGTATATCTGCAGTGTGTATATCTGACAGTGTGTATATCTGACAGTGTGTATATCTGACAGTGTGTATATCTGACAGTGTGTATATCTGACAGTGTGTATCTGCAGTGTGTATATCTGACAGTGTGTATATCTGACAGTGTGTATCTGCAGTGTGTATATCTGACAGTGTGTATCTGCAGTGTGTATATCTGACAGTGTGTATATCTGACAGTGTGTATATCTGACAGTGTGTATATCTACAGTGTGTATATCTACAGTGTGTATATCTGACAGTGTGTATATCTGACAGTGTGTATATCTACAGTGTGTATATCTGACAGTGTATATCTGACAGTGTGTATCTACAGTGTGTATATCTGACAGTGTGTGTATCTACAGTGTGTATATCTACAGTGTGTATATCTACAGTGTGTATATCTGACAGTGTGTATCTACAGTGTGTATATCTGCAGTGTGTATATCTACAGTGTGTATATCTACAGTGTGTATATCTACAGTGTGTATATCTGGCAGTGTGTATATCTGGCAGTGTGTATATCTGCAGTGTGTATATCTGCAGTGTGTATATCTGACAGTGTGTATATCTGCAGTGTGTATCTACAGTGTGTATATCTACAGTGTGTATATCTGCAGTGTGTATATCTGGCAGTGTGTATATCTGGCAGTGTGTATATCTGCAGTGTGTATATCTGGCAGTGTGTATATCTACAGTGTGTATATCTACAGTGTGTATATCTGGCAGTGTGTATATCTGGCAGTGTGTATATCTGCAGTGTGTATATCTGACAGTGTGTATATCTACAGTGTGTATCTACAGTGTGTATATCTACAGTGTGTATATCTGCAGTGTGTATATCTGACAGTGTGTATATCTACAGTGTATATCTGACAGTGTGTATATCTACAGTGTATATCTGACAGTGTGTATATCTGGCAGTGTGTATATCTGCAGTGTGTATATCTGGCAGTGTGTATATCTGGCAGTGTGTATATCTGCAGTGTGTATATCTGACAGTGTGTATATCTACAGTGTGTATATCTGACAGTGTGTATATCTGACAGTGTGTATATCTGACAGTGTGTATATCTACAGTGTGTATCTACAGTGTGTATATCTACAGTGTGTATATCTGCAGTGTGTATATCTACAGTGTGTATATCTGACAGTGTGTATATCTGGCAGTGTGTATATCTGGCAGTGTGTATATCTGACAGTGTGTATATCTACAGTGTGTATATTTGCAGTGTGTATATCTGACAGTGTGTTTATCTACAGTGTGTATATCTGCAGTGTGTATATCTGGCAGTGTGTATATCTGGCAGTGTGTATATCTGCAGTGTGTATATCTGACAGTGTGTATATCTACAGTGTGTATATCTGGCAGTGTGTATATCTGCAGTGTGTATATCTGACAGTGTGTATATCTACAGTGTGTATATCTGACAATGTGTATATCTGACAGTGTGTATCTGCAGTGTGTATATCTGACAGTGTGTATATCTGGCAGTGTGTATATCTGGCAGTGTGTATATCTACAGTGTGTATCTGCAGTGTGTATATCTGACAGTGTGTATATCTGACAGTGTGTATATCTGGCAGTGTGTATATCTGGCAGTGTGTATATCTGCAGTGTGTATATCTGGCAGTGTGTATATCTACAGTGTGTATCTACAGTGTGTATATCTACAGTGTGTATATCTGCAGTGTGTATATCTGGCAGTGTGTATATCTGACAGTGTGTATATCTGGCAGTGTGTATATCTGGCAGTGTGTATATCTACAGTGTGTATCTACAGTGTGTATATCTACAGTGTGTATATCTGCAGTGTGTATATCTGGCAGTGTGTATATCTGGCAGTGTGTATATCTGGCAGTGTGTATATCTGACAGTGTGTATATCTGACAGTGTGTATATCTGACAGTGTGTATATCTGACAGTGTGTATATCTGACAGTGTGTATATCTGACAGTGTGTATATCTGACAGTGTGTATATCTGACAGTGTGTATATCTGACAGTGTGTATATCTGACAGTGTGTATATCTGACAGTGTGTATCTACAGTGTGTATATCTGACAGTGTGTATATCTACAGTGTGTATATCTACAGTGTATATATACAGTGTGAATATCTGACAGTGTGTATATCTGACAGTGTGTATATCTACAGTGTATATCTGACAGTGTGAATATCTGACAGTGTGTATATCTGACAGTGTGTATATCTGACAGTGTGTATATCTGACAGTGTGTATATCTACAGTGTGTATATCTGACAGTGTGTATATCTGACAGTGTGTATATCTGACAGTGTGTATCTACAGTGTGTGTATCTACAGTGTGTATATCTACAGTGTATATCTGACAGTGTGTATATCTGACAGTGTGTATATCTGACAGTGTGTATATCTGACAGTGTGTATATCTACAGTGTGTATCTCTGCAGTGTGTATATCTGACAGTGTGTATATCTGACAGTGTGTATATCTGACAGTGTGTATATCTACAGTGTGTATCTACAGTGTGTATATCTGACAGTGTGTATATCTGACAGTGTGTATATCTACAGTGTGTATCTCTGCAGTGTGTATATCTGACAGTGTGTATATCTGCAGTGTGTATATCTGGCAGTGTATATCTGACAGTGTGTATCTACAGTGTGTATATCTGACAGTGTGTATATCTACAGTGTGTATATCTGACAGTGTGTATATCTGACAGTGTGTATATCTGCAGTGTGTATATCTGACAGTGTGTATATCTGCAGTGTGTATATCTGACAGTGTGTATATCTGACAGTGTGTATATCTGCAGTGTGTATATCTGACAGTGTGTATATCTGACAGTGTGTATATCTACAGTGTGTATATCTGACAGTGTGTATATCTGACAGTGTGTATATCTGACAGTGTGTATATCTGCAGTGTGTATATCTACAGTGTGTGTATCTACAGTGTGTGTATCTACAGTGTGTATATCTGACAGTGTGTATATCTACAGTGTGTATATCTGACAGTGTGTATATCTGCAGTGTGTATATCTGACAGTGTGTATATCTGACAGTGTGTATATCTGCAGTGTATATCTGACAGTGTGTATATCTGACAGTGTGTATATCTGACAGTGTGTATATCTGACAGTGTGTATATCTGCAGTGTGTATATCTGACAGTGTGTATATCTACAGTGTGTATATCTGACAGTGTGTATATCTGACAGTGTGTATATCTGACAGTGTGTATATCTACAGTGTATATATCTGACAGTGTGTATATCTGACAGTGTATATCTGCAGTGTGTATATCTACAGTGTGTATATCTACAGTGTGTATATCTACAGTGTGTATATCTGACAGTGTGTATATCTGACAGTGTGTATATCTACAGTGTGTATATCTGACAGTGTGTATATCTGACAGTGTGTATATCTGACAGTGTGTATATCTACAGTGTGTATATCTGACAGTGTGTATATCTGACAGTGTGTATATCTGCAGTGTGTATATCTGACAGTGTGTATATCTGACAGTGTGTATATCTGACAGTGTGTATATCTGACAGTGTGTATATCTGACAGTGTGTATATCTGACAGTGTGTATATCTGACAGTGTGAATATCTGACAGTGTGTATATCTGACAGTGTGTATATCTGACAGTGTGTATATCTACAGTGTGTATATCTGACAGTGTGAATATCTGACAGTGTGTATCTACAGTGTGTATATCTGCAGTGTGTATCTACAGTGTGTATATCTGACAGTGTGTATCTACAGTGTATATATCTGACAGTGTGTATATCTGACAGTGTGTATCTACAGTGTGTATATCTGACAGTGTGTATCTACAGTGTGTATATCTGCAGTGTGTATCTACAGTGTATATATCTGACAGTGTGTATATCTGACAGTGTGTATCTACAGTGTGTATATCTGACAGTGTGTATATCTGACAGTGTGTATATCTACAGTGTGTATATCTGACAGTGTGAATATCTGACAGTGTGTATCTACAGTGTGTATATCTGCAGTGTGTATCTACAGTGTGTATATCTGCAGTGTGTATATCTGACAGTGTGTATATATACAGTGTGTATATCTACAGTGTGTATCTGCAGTGTGTATATATACAGTGTGTATATCTACAGTGTATATCTGACAGTGTGTATATCTGACAGTGTGTATATATACAGTGTGTATATCTACAGTGTGTATCTGCAGTGTGTATATCTGACAGTGTGTATATCTGACAGTGTGTATATCTACAGTGTGTATATCTGACAGTGTGTGTATCTGACAGTGTGTATATCTGACAGTGTATATCTGACAGTGTGAATATCTGACAGTGTGTATATCTGCAGTGTGTATCTACAGTGTGTATATCTGCAGTGTGTATATCTACAGTGTGTATATCTGCAGTGTGTATATCTGACAGTGTGTATATCTGCAGTGTGTATCTACAGTGTGTATATCTGACAGTGTGAATATCTGACAGTGTGTATATCTACAGTGTGTATATCTGCAGTGTGTATATCTGACAGTGTATATCTGACAGTGTGTATATCTGACAGTGTGTATATCTGCAGTGTGTATATCTGACAGTGTATATCTGACAGTGTGTATATCTGACAGTGTGTATATCTACAGTGTGTATATCTGCAGTGTGTATATCTGCAGTGTGTATATCTGACAGTGTGTATATCTGACAGTGTGTATATCTACAGTGTGTATATCTGCAGTGTGTATATCTACAGTGTGTATATCTGCAGTGTGTATATCTGACAGTGTGTATATCTGCAGTGTGTATATCTGACAGTGTATATCTGACAGTGTGTATATCTACAGTGTGTATATCTGCAGTGTGTATATCTGACAGTGTGTATATCTGACAGTGTGTATATCTACAGTGTGTATATCTGCAGTGTGTATATCTACAGTGTGTATATCTGCAGTGTGTATATCTGACAGTGTGTATATCTGCAGTGTGTATATCTGACAGTGTATATCTGACAGTGTGAATATCTGACAGTGTGTATATCTGCAGTGTGTATCTACAGTGTGTATATCTACAGTGTGTATATCTGCAGTGTGTATATCTACAGTGTGTATATCTGCAGTGTGTATATCTGACAGTGTGTATATCTGCAGTGTGTATATCTGACAGTGTCTATATCTACAGTGTGTATATCTGACAGTGTGTATATCTGCAGTGTGTATATCTACAGTGTGTATATCTGACAGTGTGTATATCTGACAGTGTGTATATCTGCAGTGTGTATATCTGACAGTGTGTATATCTACAGTGTGTATATCTACAGTGTGTATATCTGGAGTGTGTATATCTACAGTGTGTATATCTGCAGTGTGTATATCTGACAGTGTGTATATCTGACAGTGTGTATATCTGCAGTGTGTATATCTGACAGTGTGTATATCTACAGTGTGTATATCTACAGTGTGTATATCTGGAGTGTGTATATCTACAGTGTGTATATCTGCAGTGTGTATATCTGACAGTGTGTATATCTGGAGTGTGTATATCTACAGTGTGTATATCTACAGTGTGTATATCTACAGTGTGTATATCTGCAGTGTGTATATCTGACAGTGTGTATATCTGACAGTGTGTATATCTGACAGTGTGTATATCTACAGTGTGTATATCTACAGTGTGTATATCTGCAGTGTGTATATCTGACAGTGTGTATATCTGACAGTGTGTATATCTGACAGTGTGTATATCTGACAGTGTGTATATCTGACAGTGTGTATCTGCAGTGTGTATATCTGACAGTGTGTATATCTGACAGTGTGTATCTGCAGTGTGTATATCTGACAGTGTGTATCTGCAGTGTGTATATCTGACAGTGTGTATATCTGACAGTGTGTATATCTACAGTGTGTATATCTACAGTGTGTATATCTGACAGTGTGTATCTGCAGTGTGTATATCTGACAGTGTGTATATCTGACAGTGTGTATATCTGACAGTGTGTGTATCTACAGTGTGTATATCTGACAGTGTGTATATCTGACAGTGTGTATATCTACAGTGTGTATATCTGACAGTGTATATCTGACAGTGTGTATCTACAGTGTGTATATCTGACAGTGTGTGTATCTACAGTGTGTATATCTACAGTGTGTATATCTACAGTGTGTATATCTGACAGTGTGTATCTACAGTGTGTATATCTGCAGTGTGTATATCTACAGTGTGTATATCTACAGTGTGTATATCTACAGTGTGTATATCTGGCAGTGTGTATATCTGGCAGTGTGTATATCTGCAGTGTGTATATCTGCAGTGTGTATATCTGACAGTGTGTATATCTGCAGTGTGTATCTACAGTGTGTATATCTACAGTGTGTATATCTGCAGTGTGTATATCTGGCAGTGTGTATATCTGCAGTGTGTATATCTGGCAGTGTGTATATCTACAGTGTGTATATCTACAGTGTGTATATCTGGCAGTGTGTATATCTGGCAGTGTGTATATCTGCAGTGTGTATATCTGACAGTGTGTATATCTACAGTGTGTATCTACAGTGTGTATATCTACAGTGTGTATATCTGCAGTGTGTATATCTGACAGTGTGTATATCTACAGTGTATATCTGACAGTGTGTATATCTACAGTGTATATCTGACAGTGTGTATATCTGGCAGTGTGTATATCTGCAGTGTGTATATCTGGCAGTGTGTATATCTGGCAGTGTGTATATCTGCAGTGTGTATATCTGACAGTGTGTATATCTACAGTGTGTATATCTGACAGTGTGTATATCTACAGTGTGTATCTACAGTGTGTATATCTACAGTGTGTATATCTGCAGTGTGTATATCTGACAGTGTGTATATCTACAGTGTGTATATCTGACAGTGTGTATATCTACAGTGTATATCTGACAGTGTGTATATCTGACAGTGTGTATATCTGACAGTGTGTATATCTGCAGTGTGTATATCTGACAGTGTGTATATCTGACAGTGTGTATATCTGGCAGTGTGTATATCTGGCAGTGTGTATATCTGGCAGTGTGTATATCTGACAGTGTGTATATCTACAGTGTGTATATTTGCAGTGTGTATATCTGACAGTGTGTTTATCTACAGTGTGTATATCTGCAGTGTGTATATCTGGCAGTGTGTATATCTGGCAGTGTGTATATCTGCAGTGTGTATATCTGACAGTGTGTATATCTACAGTGTGTATATCTGGCAGTGTGTATATCTGCAGTGTGTATATCTACAGTGTGTATATCTACAGTGTGTATATCTGACAATGTGTATATCTGACAGTGAATATCTGCAGTGTGTATATCTGACAGTGTGTATCTGCAGTGTGTATATCTGACAGTGTGTATATCTGGCAGTGTGTATATCTGGCAGTGTGTATATCTACAGTTTGTATCTACAGTGTGTATATCTACAGTGTGTATATCTGCAGTGTGTATATCTGGCAGTGTGTATATCTGGCAGTGTGTATATCTGGCAGTGTGTATATCTGACAGTGTGTATATCTGACAGTGTGTATATCTGACAGTGTGTGTATCTGCAGTGTGTATATCTGACAGTGTGTATATCTGCAGTGTGTATATCTACAGTGTGTATATCTGACAGTGTGTATATCTACAGTGTGTATATCTACAGTGTGTATATCTGACAGTGTGTATATCTACAGTGTCTATATCTGACAGTGTGTATATCTGACAGTGTGTATATCTACAGTGTCTATATCTACAGTGTGTATATCTACAGTGTGTATATCTACAGTGTGTATATCTGACAGTGTGTATATCTGACAGTGTGTATATCTGACAGTGTGTATATCTACAGTGTCTATATCTGACAGTGTGTATATCTGACAGTGTGTATATCTACAGTGTCTATATCTACAGTGTGTATCTACAGTGTGTATATCTGACAGTGTGTATATCTGACAGTGTATATCTGACAGTGTGTATATCTACAGTGTGTATATCTGACAGTGTGTATATCTGACAGTGTGTATATCTACAGTGTGTATATCTGACAGTGTGTATATCTGACAGTGTGTATATCTGACAGTGTGTATATCTGACAGTGTGTATATCTGACAGTGTGTATATCTGACAGTGTGTATATCTACAGTGTGTATATCTACAGTGTGTATATCTGACAGTGTGTATATCTGACAGTGTGTATATCTGCAGTGTGTATATCTGACAGTGTGTATATCTGCAGTGTGTATATCTACAGTGTGTATATCTGACAGTGTGTATATCTGCAGTGTGTATATCTGACAGTGTGTATATCTGACAGTGTGTATATCTGACAGTGTGTATATCTGACAGTGTGTATATCTGCAGTGTGTATATCTACAGTGTGTATATCTGACAGTGTGTGTATCTACAGTGTGTATATCTACAGTGTGTATATCTGACAGTGTGTATCTACAGTGTGTATATCTGACAGTGTGTGTATCTACAGTGTGTATATCTGACAGTGTGTGTATCTACAGTGTGTATATCTACAGTGTGTATATCTGACAGTGTATATCTACAGTGTGTATATCTACAGTGTGTATATCTACAGTGTGTATATCTGACAGTGTGTATATCTGCAGTGTGTATATCTACAGTGTGTATATCTGCAGTGTGTATCTGCAGTGTGTATATCTGCAGTGTGTATATCTACAGTGTGTATATCTACAGTGTGTATATCTGACAGTGTATATCTGCAGTGTGTATATCTACAGTGTGTATATCTACAGTGTGTATATCTGACAGTGTATATCTGCAGTGTGTATATCTACAGTGTGTATATCTACAGTGTGTATATCTACAGTGTGTATATCTGGCAGTGTGTATATCTGCAGTGTGTATATCTACAGTGTGCATATCTGCAGTGTGTATATCTGACAGTGTGTATATCTACAGTGTGCATATCTGCAGTGTGTATATCTGACAGTGTGTATATCTACAGTGTGTATATCTACAGTGTGTATATCTACAGTGTGTATATCTACAGTGTGTATATCTACAGTGTGTATATCTACAGTGTGTATATCTGCAGTGTGTATATCTGACAGTGTGCATATCTGGCAGTGTGTATATCAGCAGTGTGTATATCTGACAGTGTGTATATCTACAGTGTGTATATCTACAGTGTGTATATCTACAGTGTGTATATCTGCAGTGTGTATATCTGACAGTGTGCATATCTGGCAGTGTGTATATCAGCAGTGTGTATATCTGACAGTGTGTATATCTACAGTGTGTATATCTGGCAGTGTGTATATCTGCAGTGTGTATATCTACAGTGTGTATATCTGCAGTGTGTATATCTGACAGTGTGTATATCTGCAGTGTGTATCTACAGTGTGTATATCTACAGTGTGTATATCTGCAGTGTGTATATCTGGCAGTGTGTATATCTGCAGTGTGTATATCTGGCAGTGTGTATATCTACAGTGTGTATATCTACAGTGTGTATATCTGGCAGTGTGTATATCTGGCAGTGTGTATATCTGCAGTGTGTATATCTGACAGTGTGTATATCTACAGTGTGTATCTACAGTGTGTATATCTACAGTGTGTATATCTGCAGTGTGTATATCTGACAGTGTGTATATCTACAGTGTATATCTGACAGTGTGTATATCTACAGTGTATATCTGACAGTGTGTATATCTGGCAGTGTGTATATCTGCAGTGTGTATATCTGGCAGTGTGTATATCTGGCAGTGTGTATATCTGCAGTGTGTATATCTGACAGTGTGTATATCTACAGTGTGTATATCTGACAGTGTGTATATCTACAGTGTGTATCTACAGTGTGTATATCTACAGTGTGTATATCTGCAGTGTGTATATCTGACAGTGTGTATATCTACAGTGTGTATATCTGACAGTGTGTATATCTACAGTGTATATCTGACAGTGTGTATATCTGACAGTGTGTATATCTGACAGTGTGTATATCTGCAGTGTGTATATCTGACAGTGTGTATATCTGACAGTGTGTATATCTGGCAGTGTGTATATCTGGCAGTGTGTATATCTGGCAGTGTGTATATCTGACAGTGTGTATATCTACAGTGTGTATATTTGCAGTGTGTATATCTGACAGTGTGTTTATCTACAGTGTGTATATCTGCAGTGTGTATATCTGGCAGTGTGTATATCTGGCAGTGTGTATATCTGCAGTGTGTATATCTGACAGTGTGTATATCTACAGTGTGTATATCTGGCAGTGTGTATATCTGCAGTGTGTATATCTACAGTGTGTATATCTACAGTGTGTATATCTGACAATGTGTATATCTGACAGTGAATATCTGCAGTGTGTATATCTGACAGTGTGTATCTGCAGTGTGTATATCTGACAGTGTGTATATCTGGCAGTGTGTATATCTGGCAGTGTGTATATCTACAGTGTGTATCTACAGTGTGTATATCTACAGTGTGTATATCTGCAGTGTGTATATCTGGCAGTGTGTATATCTGGCAGTGTGTATATCTGGCAGTGTGTATATCTGACAGTGTGTATATCTGACAGTGTGTATATCTGACAGTGTGTATATCTGACAGTGTGTATATCTGCAGTGTGTATATCTACAGTGTGTATATCTGACAGTGTGTATATCTACAGTGTGTATATCTACAGTGTGTATATCTGACAGTGTGTATATCTACAGTGTCTATATCTGACAGTGTGTATATCTGACAGTGTGTATATCTACAGTGTCTATATCTACAGTGTGTATATCTACAGTGTGTATATCTACAGTGTGTATATCTGACAGTGTGTATATCTGACAGTGTGTATATCTGACAGTGTGTATATCTACAGTGTCTATATCTGACAGTGTGTATATCTGACAGTGTGTATATCTACAGTGTCTATATCTACAGTGTGTATCTACAGTGTGTATATCTGACAGTGTGTATATCTGACAGTGTATATCTGACAGTGTGTATATCTACAGTGTGTATATCTGACAGTGTGTATATCTGACAGTGTGTATATCTACAGTGTGTATATCTGACAGTGTGTATATCTGACAGTGTGTATATCTGACAGTGTGTATATCTGACAGTGTGTATATCTGACAGTGTGTATATCTGACAGTGTGTATATCTACAGTGTGTATATCTACAGTGTGTATATCTGACAGTGTGTATATCTGACAGTGTGTATATCTGCAGTGTGTATATCTGACAGTGTGTATATCTGCAGTGTGTATATCTACAGTGTGTATATCTGACAGTGTGTATATCTGCAGTGTGTATATCTGACAGTGTGTATATCTGACAGTGTGTATATCTGACAGTGTGTATATCTGACAGTGTGTATATCTGCAGTGTGTATATCTACAGTGTGTATATCTGACAGTGTGTGTATCTACAGTGTGTATATCTACAGTGTGTATATCTGACAGTGTGTATCTACAGTGTGTATATCTGACAGTGTGTGTATCTACAGTGTGTATATCTGACAGTGTGTGTATCTACAGTGTGTATATCTACAGTGTGTATATCTGACAGTGTATATCTACAGTGTGTATATCTACAGTGTGTATATCTACAGTGTGTATATCTGACAGTGTGTATATCTGCAGTGTGTATATCTACAGTGTGTATATCTGCAGTGTGTATCTGCAGTGTGTATATCTGCAGTGTGTATATCTACAGTGTGTATATCTACAGTGTGTATATCTGACAGTGTATATCTGCAGTGTGTATATCTACAGTGTGTATATCTACAGTGTGTATATCTGACAGTGTATATCTGCAGTGTGTATATCTACAGTGTGTATATCTACAGTGTGTATATCTACAGTGTGTATATCTGGCAGTGTGTATATCTGCAGTGTGTATATCTACAGTGTGCATATCTGCAGTGTGTATATCTGACAGTGTGTATATCTACAGTGTGTATATCTGCAGTGTGTATATCTGACAGTGTGTATATCTACAGTGTGTATATCTACAGTGTGTATATCTACAGTGTGTATATCTGCAGTGTGTATATCTGACAGTGTGCATATCTGGCAGTGTGTATATCAGCAGTGTGTATATCTGACAGTGTGTATATCTACAGTGTGTATATCTACAGTGTGTATATCTACAGTGTGTATATCTGCAGTGTGTATATCTGACAGTGTGCATATCTGGCAGTGTGTATATCAGCAGTGTGTATATCTGACAGTGTGTATATCTACAGTGTGTATATCTGGCAGTGTGTATATCTGCAGTGTGTATATCTACAGTGTGCATATCTGCAGTGTGTATATCTGACAGTGTGTATATCTACAGTGTGTATATCTGCAGTGTGTATATCTGCAGTGTGTATATCTGACAGTGTGCATATCTGGCAGTGTGTATATCAGCAGTGTGTATATCTGACAGTGTGTATATCTACAGTGTGTATATCTGACAGTGTGTATATCTGCAGTGTGTATATCTGGCAGTGTGTATATCTGCAGTGTGTATATCTACAGTGTGCATATCTGCAGTGTGTATATCTGACAGTGTGTATATCTACAGTGTGTATATCTGACAGTGTGTATATCTGCAGTGTGTATATCTGACAGTGTGTATATCTGCAGTGTGTATATCTGACAGTGTGTATATCTGCAGTGTGTATATCTGGCAGTGTGTATATCTGCAGTGTGTATATCTACAGTGTGTATATCTACAGTGTGTATATCTGCAGTGTGTATATCTGACAGTGTGTATATCTGACAGTGTGTATATCTGACAGTGTGTATATTTGACAGTGTGTATATCTACAGTGTGTATATCTGGCAGTGTGTATATCTGCAGTGTGTATATCTGACAGTGTGTATATCTACAGTGTGTATATCTGCAGTGTGTATATCTGACAGTGTGTATATCTGACAGTGTGTATATCTGCAGTGTGTATCTCTGCAGTGTGTATATCTGGCAGTGTGTATATCTACAGTGTGTATATCTGACAGTGTGTATATCTGCAGTGTGTATATCTGACAGTGTGTATATCTGCAGTGTGTATATCTGACAGTGTGTATATCTGACAGTGTGTATATCTACAGTGTGTATATCTGACAGTGTGTATATCTGGAGTGTGTATATCTGACAGTGTGTATATCTGCAGTGTGTATATCTGACAGTGTGTATATCTGCAGTGTGTATATCTGACAGTGTGTATATCTGACAGTGTGTATATCTACAGTGTGTATATCTGACAGTGTGTATATCTGCAGTGTGTATATCTGCAGTGTGTATATCTGACAGTGTGTATATCTGCAGTGTGTATATCTGACAGTGTGTATATCTGACAGTGTGTATATCTACAGTGTGTATATCTGACAGTGTGTATATCTACAGTGTGTATATCTGACAGTGTGTATATCTGACAGTGTGTATATCTGCAGTGTGTATATCTGACAGTGTGTATATCTGACAGTGTGTATATCTGCAGTGTGTATATCTGCAGTGTGTATATCTGACAGTGTGTATCTCTGCAGTGTGTATATCTGGCAGTGTGTATATCTGACAGTGTGTATATCTGGCAGTGTGTATATCTGACAGTGTGTATATCTGGCAGTGTGTATATCTGGCAGTGTGTATATCTGACAGTGTGTGTATCTGGCAGTGTGTATATCTGACAGTGTGTATATCTACAGTGTGTATATCTGGCAGTGTGTATATCAGCAGTGTGTATCTACAGTGTGTATATCTGGCAGTGTGTATATCTACAGTGTGTATATCTGGCAGTGTGTATATCTGACAGTGTGTATATCTACAGTGTGTATATCTGACAGTGTGTATATCTGACAGTGTGTATATCTGCAGTGTGTATCTCTGCAGTGTGTATATCTGGCAGTGTGTATATCTACAGTGTGTATATCTGACAGTGTGTATATCTGCAGTGTGTATATCTGACAGTGTGTATATCTGCAGTGTGTATATCTGACAGTGTGTATATCTGACAGTGTGTATATCTACAGTGTGTATATCTGACAGTGTGTATATCTGCAGTGTGTATATCTGACAGTGTGTATATCTGCAGTGTGTATATCTGACAGTGTGTATATCTACAGTGTGTATATCTGACAGTGTGTATATCTGCAGTGTGTGTATCTACAGTGTGTATATCTGCAGTGTGTATATCTGCAGTGTGTATATCTGCAGTGTGTATATCTACAGTGTGTATATCAGTAGTGTGTATATCTGACAGTGTGTATATCTGCAGTGTGTATATCTGACAGTGTGTATATCTGCAGTGTGTATATCTGCAGTGTGTATATCTACAGTGTGTATATCTGGCAGTGTGTATATCTGACAGTGTGTATATCTGACAGTGTGTATATCTGACAGTGTGTATATCTGACAGTGTGTATATCTGACAGTGTGTATCTGACAGTGTGTATATCTGACAGTGTGTATCTGACAGTGTGTATATCTGCAGTGTGTATATCTGACAGTGTGTATCTGCAGTGTGTATATCTGCAGTGTGTATATCTGACAGTGTGTATATCTGCAGTGTGTATATCTGACAGTGTGTATATCTGACAGTGTGTATATCTGACAGTGTGTATATCTGACAGTGTGTATATCTGACAGTGTGTATATAGTGTGTATATCTGCAGTGTGTATATCTGACAGTGTGTATATCTGACAGTGTGTATATCTGACAGTGTGTATATAGTGTGTATATCTGCATTGTGTATATCTGACAGTGTGTATATCTGACAATGTGTATATCTACAGTGTGTATATCTACAGTGTGTATCTGCAGTGTGTATATCTGGCAGTGTGTATATAGTGTGTATATCTGACAGTGTGTATATCTGGCAGTGTGTATATCTACAGTGTGTATCTGCAGTGTGTATCTGCAGTGTGTATCTACAGTGTGTATATCTGACAGTGTGTATATCTGACAGTGTGTATATCTACAGTGTGTATATCTACAGTGTGTATATCTACAGTGTGTATATCTACAGTGTGTATCTGCAGTGTGTATATCTGGCAGTGTGTATATAGTGTGTATATCTGACAGTGTGTATATCTGCAGTGTGTATCTACAGTGTGTATATCTGACAGTGTGTATATCTACAGTGTGTATATCTACAGTGTGTATATCTACAGTGTGTATATCTACAGTGTGTATATCTACAGTGTGTATCTGCAGTGTGTATATCTGGCAGTGTGTATATAGTGTGTATATCTGACAGTGTGTATATCTGGCAGTGTGTATATCTGCAGTGTGTATATCTACAGTGTGTATATCTGACAGTGTGTATATCTGCAGTGTGTATATCAGCAGTGTGTATATCTGGCAGTGTGTATCTGCAGTGTGTATATCTGGCAGTGTGTATATCTGACAGTGTGTATATCTGACAGTGTGTATATCTGACAGTGTGTATATCTGCAGTGTGTATATCTGCAGTGTGTATATCTGACAGTGTGTATATCTGACAGTGTGTATATCGGCAGTGTGTATATCTGATATCTGACAGTGTGTATCTACAGTGTGTATATCAGCAGTGTGTATATCTGACAGTGTGTATATCTGACAGTGTGTATATCTGACAGTGTGTATATCTGCAGTGTGTATATCTGCAGTGTGTATATCTGACAGTGTGTATATCTGACAGTGTGTATATCTGACAGTGTGTATATCTGCAGTGTCTATATCTGCAGTGTGTATATCTGCAGTGTGTATATCTGACAGTGTGTATATCTGACAGTGTGTATATCTGCAGTGTGTATATCTGCAGTGTGTATATCTGACAGTGTGTATATCTGCAGTGTGTATATCTGCAGTGTGTATATCTGACAGTGTGTATATCTGACAGTGTGTATATCTGCAGTGTGTATATCAGCAGTGTGTATATCTGACAGTGTGTATCTGCAGTGTGTATATCTGCAGTGTATATCTGGCAGTGTGTATATCTGCAGTGTGTATATCTGACAGTGTGTATCTACAGTGTGTATATCAGCAGTATGTATCTGCAGTGTGTATATCTGCAGTGTGTATATCTGCAGTGTGTATATCTGACAGTGTGTATCTACAGTGTGTATATCAGCAGTATGTATCTGCAGTGTGTATATCTGCAGTGTGTATATCTGACAGTGTGTATATCTGACAGTGTGTATATCTGCAGTGTGTATATCTGCAGTGTGTATATCTGCAGTGTGTGTATCTGCAGTGTGTATATCTGCAGTGTGTATATCTGACAGTGTGTATATCTGACAGTGTGTATATCTGCAGTGTGTATATCTGACAGTGTGTATATCTGCAGTGTGTATATCTGACAGTGTGTATATCTGCAGTGTGTATATCTGGCAGTGTGTAGATCTGCAGTGTGTATATCTACAGTGTGTATATCTGGCAGTGTGTATCTGCAGTGTGTATATCTGCAGTGTGTATATCTACAGTGTGTATATCTGACAGTGTGTATATCTGCAGTGTGTATATCTGACAGTGTGTATATCTGCAGTGTGTATATCTGACAGTGTGTATATCTGACAGTGTGTATATCTGCAGTGTGTATATCTGACAGTGTGTATATCTGCAGTGTGTATATCTGACAGTGTGTATATCTGCAGTGTGTATATCTGGCAGTGTGTAGATCTGCAGTGTGTATATCTACAGTGTGTATATCTGGCAGTGTGTATCTGCAGTGTGTATATCTGCAGTGTGTATATCTACAGTGTGTATATCTACAGTGTGTATATCTGGCAGTGTGTATATCTGCAGTGTGTATATCTGACAGTGTGTATATCTGGCAGTGTGTATCTGCAGTGTGTATATCTGGCAGTGTGTATCTGCAGTGTGTATATCTACAGTGTGTATATCTGGCAGTGTGTATCTGCAGTGTGTATATCTGGCAGTGTGTAGATCTGCAGTGTGTATATCTACAGTGTGTATATCTGGCAGTGTGTATCTGCAGTGTGTATATCTGGCAGTGTGTATCTGCAGTGTGTATATCTACAGTGTGTATATCTGACTGTGTGTATATCTGACAGTGTGTATCTGCAGTGTGTATATCTGACAGTGTGTATATCTGACAGTGTGTATATCTGCCAGTGTGTATCTGCAGTGTGTATATCTGACAGTGTGTATATCTGACAGTGTGTATATCTGCCAGTGTGTATCTACAGTGTGTATATCTGCAGTGTGTATATCTACAGTGTGTATATCTGGCAGTGTGTATCTGCAGTGTGTAGATCTGCAGTGTGTATATCTACAGTGTGTATATCTGCCAGTGTGTATCTGCAGTGTGTATATCTGGCAGTGTGTATCTGCAGTGTGTATATCTACAGTGTGTATATCTGACAGTGTGTATATCTGACAGTGTGTATCTGCATTGTGTATATCTGACAGTGTGTATATCTGACAGTGTGTATATCTGCCAGTGTGTATCTGCAGTGTGTATCTGCAGTGTGTATATCTGACAGTGGGTATATCTGCAGTGTGTATATCTGACAGTGTGTATATCTGACAGTGTGTATATCTGCAGTGTGTAAATCTGACAGTGTGTATATCTGCAGTGTGTATATCTGACAGTGTGTATATCTGACAGTGTGTATATCTGCAGTGTGTATATCTGCAGTGTGTATATCTGCAGTGTGTATATCTGCAGTGTGTATATCTGACAGTGTGTATATCTGGCAGTGTGTATATCTGGCAGTGTGTATATCTGCAGTGTGTATATCTGACAGTGTGTATATCAGTAGTGTGTATATCTGACAGTGTGTATATCTGACAGTGTGTATATCTGGCTGTGTGTATATCTGGCAGTGTGTATATCTGCAGTGTGTATATCTGACAGTGTGTATATCTGACAGTGTGTATATCTGCAGTGTGTATATCTGCAGTGTGTATATCTGACAGTGTGTATATCTGCAGTGTGTATATCTGCAGTGTGTATATCTGCAGTGTGTATATCTGACAGTGTGTATATCTGACAGTGTGTATATCTGACAGTGTGTATATCTGCAGTGTGTATATCTGACAGTGTGTATATCTGACAGTGTGTATATCTGCAGTGTGTATATCAGCAGTGTGTATATCTGACAGTGTGTATCTGCAGTGTGTATATCTGCAGTGTATATCTGGCAGTGTGTATATCTGCAGTGTGTATATCTGACAGTGTGTATCTACAGTGTGTATATCAGCAGTATGTATCTGCAGTGTGTATATCTGCAGTGTGTATATCTGCAGTGTGTATATCTGACAGTGTGTATCTACAGTGTGTATATCAGCAGTATGTATCTGCAGTGTGTATATCTGACAGTGTGTATATCTGACAGTGTGTATATCTGACAGTGTGTATATCTGCAGTGTGTATATCTGCAGTGTGTATATCTACAGTGTGTATATCTGACAGTGTGTATATCTGACAGTGTGTATATCTACAGTGTGTATATCTGACAGTGTGTATATCTACAGTGTGTATATCTGCAGTGTGTGTATCTGCAGTGTGTATATCTGCAGTGTGTATATCTGACAGTGTGTATATCTGACAGTGTGTATATCTGCAGTGTGTATATCTGACAGTGTGTATATCTGCAGTGTGTATATCTGACAGTGTGTATATCTGCAGTGTGTATATCTGGCAGTGTGTAGATCTGCAGTGTGTATATCTACAGTGTGTATATCTGGCAGTGTGTATCTGCAGTGTGTATATCTGCAGTGTGTATATCTACAGTGTGTATATCTGGCAGTGTGTATATCTGCAGTGTGTATATCTGACAGTGTGTATATCTGGCAGTGTGTATCTGCAGTGTGTATATCTGGCAGTGTGTATCTGCAGTGTGTATATCTACAGTGTGTATATCTGGCAGTGTGTATCTGCAGTGTGTATATCTGGCAGTGTGTAGATCTGCAGTGTGTATATCTACAGTGTGTATATCTGGCAGTGTGTATCTGCAGTGTGTATATCTGGCAGTGTGTATCTGCAGTGTGTATATCTACAGTGTGTATATCTGACTGTGTGTATATCTGACAGTGTGTATCTGCAGTGTGTATATCTGACAGTGTGTATATCTGACAGTGTGTATATCTGCCAGTGTGTATCTGCAGTGTGTATCTGCAGTGTGTATCTGCAGTGTGTATATCTGACAGTGGGTATATCTGCAGTGTGTATATCTGACAGTGTGTATATCTGACAGTGTGTATATCTGCAGTGTGTATATCTGCAGTGTGTATATCTGACAGTGTGTATATCTGCAGTGTGTATATCTGACAGTGTGTATATAGGACAGTGTGTATATCTGCAGTGTGTATATCTGCAGTGTGCATATCTGCAGTGTGTATATCTGCAGTGTGTATATCTGACAGTGTGTATATCTGCAGTGTGTATATCTGACAGTGTGTATATCTGCCAGTGTGTATCTGCAGTGTGTATATCTGGCAGTGTGTATCTGCAGTGTGTATATCTACAGTGTGTATATCTGACAGTGTGTATATCTGACAGTGTGTATCTGCATTGTGTATATCTGACAGTGTGTATATCTGACAGTGTGTATATCTGCCAGTGTGTATCTGCAGTGTGTATCTGCAGTGTGTATATCTGACAGTGGGTATATCTGCAGTGTGTATATCTGACAGTGTGTATATCTGACAGTGTGTATATCTGCAGTGTGTAAATCTGACAGTGTGTATATCTGCAGTGTGTATATCTGACAGTGTGTATATCTGACAGTGTGTATATCTGCAGTGTGTATATCTGCAGTGTGTATATCTGCAGTGTGTATATCTGCAGTGTGTATATCTGACAGTGTGTATATCTGGCAGTGTGTATATCTGGCAGTGTGTATATCTGCAGTGTGTATATCTGACAGTGTGTATATCAGTAGTGTGTATATCTGACAGTGTGTATATCTGACAGTGTGTATATCTGGCTGTGTGTATATCTGGCAGTGTGTATATCTGCAGTGTGTATATCTGACAGTGTGTATATCTGACAGTGTGTATATCTGCAGTGTGTATATCTGCAGTGTGTATATCTGACAGTGTGTATATCTGCAGTGTGTATATCTGCAGTGTGTATATCTGCAGTGTGTATATCTGACAGTGTGTATATCTGACAGTGTGTATATCTGACAGTGTGTATATCTGGCAGTGTGTATATCTGCAGTGTGTATATCTGACAGTGTGTATATCTGACAGTGTGTATATCTGGCAGTGTGTATATCTGCAGTGTGTATATCTGGCAGTGTGTATATCTGACAGTGTGTATATCTGGCAGTGTGTATATCTGCAGTGTGTATATCTGACAGTGTGTATATCTGACAGTGTGTATATCTGGCAGTGTGTATATCTGCAGTGTGTATATCTGGCAGTGTGTATATCTGACAGTGTGTATATCTGACAGTGTGTATATCTGTAGTGTGTATATCTGCAGTGTGTATATCTGACAGTGTGTATATCTGGCAGTGTGTATATCTGGCAGTGTGTATATCTGGCAGTGTGTAGATCTGCAGTGTGTATATCTGCAGTGTGTATATCTGACAGTGTGTATATCTGCAGTGTGTATATCTGACAGTGTGTATATCTGCAGTGTGTATATCTGACAGTGTGTATATCTGCAGTGTGTATATCTGACAGTGTGTATATCTGCAGTGTGTATATCTGACAGTGTGTATATCTGCGGTGTGTATATCTGACAGTGTGTATATCTGACAGTGTGTATATCAGCAGTGTGTATATCTGACAGTGTGTATATCTGACAGTGTGTATCTGCAGTGTGTATATCTGACAGTGTGTACATCAGCAGTGTGTATATCTGCAGTGTGTATATCTGACAGTGTGTACATCAGCAGTGTGTATATCTGGCAGTGTGTATATCTACAGTGTGTATATCTGGCAGTGTGTATATCAGCAGTGTGTATCTACAGTGTGTATATCTGACAGTGTGTATATCTACAGTGTGTATATCTGGCAGTGTGTATATCTGACAGTGTGTATATCTACAGTGTGTATATCTGGCAGTGTGTATATCAGCAGTGTGTATATACAGTGTGTATATCTGGCAGTGTGTGTATCTGACAGTGTGTGTATCGGCAGTGTGTGTATCTACAGTGTGTATATCTGGCAGTGTGTATATCTGACAGTGTGTATATCTGCAGTGTGTATATCTGGCAGTGTGTATATCAGCAGTGTGTATCTACAGTGTGTATATCTGGCAGTGTGTGTATCTACAGTGTGTATATATGGCAGTGTGTATATCTGACAGTGTGTATATCTACAGTGTGTATATCTGACAGTGTGTATATCTGACAGTGTGTATATCTGGCAGTGTGTATATCTGGCAGTGTGTATATCTGGCAGTGTGTAGATCTGCAGTGTGTATATCTGCAGTGTGTATATCTGACAGTGTGTATATCTGCAGTGTGTATATCTGACAGTGTGTATATCTGCAGTGTGTATATCTGACAGTGTGTATATCTGCAGTGTGTATATCTGACAGTGTGTATATCTGCAGTGTGTATATCTGACAGTGTGTATATCTGCGGTGTGTATATCTGACAGTGTGTATATCTGCAGTGTGTATATCTGCAGTGTGTATATCTGCAGTGTGTATATCTGACAGTGTGTATATCTGGCTGTGTGTATATCTGGCAGTGTGTATATCTGCAGTGTGTATATCTGGCTGTGTGTATATCTGGCAGTGTGTATATCTGCAGTGTGTATATCTGACAGTGTGTATATCTGACAGTGTGTATATCTACAGTGTGTATATCTGCAGTGTGTATATCTGACAGTGTGTATATCTGGCAGTGTGTATATCTGCAGTGTGTATATCTGACAGTGTGTATATCTGACAGTGTGTATATCTGGCAGTGTGTATATCTGCAGTGTGTATATCTGGCAGTGTGTATATCTGACAGTGTGTATATCTGACAGTGTGTATATCTGTAGTGTGTATATCTGCAGTGTGTATATCTGACAGTGTGTATATCTGGCAGTGTGTATATCTGGCAGTGTGTATATCTGGCAGTGTGTAGATCTGCAGTGTGTATATCTGCAGTGTGTATATCTGACAGTGTGTATATCTGCAGTGTGTATATCTGACAGTGTGTATATCTGCAGTGTGTATATCTGACAGTGTGTATATCTGCAGTGTGTATATCTGACAGTGTGTATATCTGCAGTGTGTATATCTGACAGTGTGTATATCTGCGGTGTGTATATCTGACAGTGTGTATATCTGACAGTGTGTATATCAGCAGTGTGTATATCTGACAGTGTGTATATCTGACAGTGTGTATCTGCAGTGTGTATATCTGACAGTGTGTACATCAGCAGTGTGTATATCTGCAGTGTGTATATCTGACAGTGTGTACATCAGCAGTGTGTATATCTGGCAGTGTGTATATCTACAGTGTGTATATCTGGCAGTGTGTATATCAGCAGTGTGTATCTACAGTGTGTATATCTGACAGTGTGTATATCTACAGTGTGTATATCTGGCAGTGTGTATATCTGGCAGTGTGTATATCAGCAGTGTGTATATACAGTGTGTATATCTGGCAGTGTGTGTATCTGACAGTGTGTGTATCGGCAGTGTGTGTATCTACAGTGTGTATATCTGGCAGTGTGTATATCTGACAGTGTGTATATCTGCAGTGTGTATATCTGGCAGTGTGTATATCAGCAGTGTGTATCTACAGTGTGTATATCTGGCAGTGTGTGTATCTACAGTGTGTATATATGGCAGTGTGTATATCTGACAGTGTGTATATCTACAGTGTGTATATCTGACAGTGTGTATATCTACAGTGTGTATATCTGGCAGTGTGTATATCTGACAGTGTGTATATCTACAGTGTGTATATCTGGCAGTGTGTATATCAGCAGTGTGTATCTACAGTGTGTATATCTCGCAGTGTGTGTATCTGACAGTGTGTGTATCGGCAGTGTGTGTATCTGCAGTGTGTATATCTGACAGTGTGTATATCTGGCAGTGTGTATATCTGGCAGTGTGTATATCTGGCAGTGTGTAGATCTGCAGTGTGTATATCTGCAGTGTGTATATCTGACAGTGTGTATATCTGCAGTGTGTATATCTGACAGTGTGTATATCTGCAGTGTGTATATCTGACAGTGTGTATATCTGCAGTGTGTATATCTGACAGTGTGTATATCTGCAGTGTGTATATCTGACAGTGTGTATATCTGCGGTGTGTATATCTGACAGTGTGTATATCTGACAGTGTGTATATCAGCAGTGTGTATATCTGACAGTGTGTATATCTGACAGTGTGTATCTGCAGTGTGTATATCTGACAGTGTGTACATCAGCAGTGTGTATATCTGCAGTGTGTATATCTGACAGTGTGTACATCAGCAGTGTGTATATCTGGCAGTGTGTATATCTACAGTGTGTATATCTGGCAGTGTGTATATCTGGCAGTGTGTATATCTGACAGTGTGTATATCTGACAGTGTGTATATCTGACAGTGTGTATATCTACAGTGTGTATATCTGGCAGTGTGTATATCTGACAGTGTGTATATCTGACAGTCTGTATATCTGACAGTGTGTATATCTGACAGTGTGTATATCTGACAGTGTGTATATCTGACAGTGTGTATATCTACAGTGTGTATATCTGGCAGTGTGTATATCTGACAGTGTGTATATCTGACAGTCTGTATATCTGACAGTGTGTATATCTGACAGTGTGTATATCTGACAGTGTGTATATCTGACAGTGTGTATATCTACAGTGTGTATATCTACAGTGTGTATATCTGACAGTGTGTATATCTGACAGTGTGTATATCTACAGTGTGTATATCTGACAGTCTGTATATCTGACAGTGTGTATATCTGACAGTGTGTATATCTGACAGTGTGTATATCTGACAGTGTGTATATCTGCAGTGTGTATATCTGACAGTGTGTATATCTGACAGTGTGTATATCTACAGTGTGTATATCTGACAGTGTGTATATCTGCAGTGTGTATATCTGACAGTGTGTATATCTGACAGTGTGTATATCTGACAGTGTGTATATCTACAGTGTGTATATCTGACAGTGTGTATATCTGCAGTGTGTATATCTGACAGTGTGTATATCTGACAGTGTGTATATCTGACAGTGTGTATATCTACAGTGTGTATATCTGACAGTGTGTATATCTGCAGTGTGTATATCTGACAGTGTGTATATCTGACAGTGTGTATATCTGACAGTGTGTATATCTGACAGTGTGTATATCTGCAGTGTGTATATCTGCAGTGTGTATATCTACAGTGTGTATATCTACAGTGTGTATATCTACAGTGTGTATATCTACAGTGTGTATATCTGACAGTGTGTATATCTGCAGTGTGTATATCTGCAGTGTGTATATCTGACAGTGTGTATATCTGACAGTGTGTATATCTGCAGTGTGTATATCTGACAGTGTGTATATCTGACAGTGTGTATATCTGACAGTGTGTATATCTGACAGTGTGTATATCTGACAGTGTGTATATCTGCAGTGTGTATATCTACAGTGTGTATATCTACAGTGTGTATATCTACAGTGTGTATATCTACAGTGTGTATATCTGACAGTGTGTATATCTGGCAGTGTGTATATCTACAGTGTGTATATCTGACAGTGTGTATATCTGACAGTGTGTATATCTACAGTGTGTATATCTGACAGTGTGTATATCTGACAGTGTGTATATCTGACAGTGTGTATATCTGACAGTGTGTATATCTACAGTGTGTATATCTACAGTGTGTATATCTGACAGTGTGTATATCTGACAGTGTGTATATCTGACAGTGTGTATATCTGACAGTGTGTATATCTACAGTGTGTATATCTACAGTGTGTATATCTGACAGTGTGTATATCTGACAGTGTGTATATCTGACAGTGTGTATATCTACAGTGTGTATATCTACAGTGTGTATATCTGACAGTGTGTATATCTGACAGTGTGTATATCTGACAGTGTGTATATCTGACAGTGTGTATATCTGACAGTGTGTATATCTGACAGTGTGTATATCTGACAGTGTGTATATCTGACAGTGTGTATATCTGACAGTGTGTATATCTGACAGTGTGTATATCTACAGTGTGTATATCTGACAGTGTGTATATCTGACAGTGTGTATATCTGACAGTGTGTATATCTGACAGTGTGTATATCTACAGTGTGTATATCTGACAGTGTGTATATCTGACAGTGTGTATATCTACAGTGTGTATATCTGACAGTGTGTATATCTACAGTGTGTATATCTACAGTGTGTATATCTACAGTGTGTATATCTGACAGTGTGTATATCTGACAGTGTGTATATCTACAGTGTGTATATCTACAGTGTGTATATCTGACAGTGTGTATATCTACAGTGTGTATATCTACAGTGTGTATATCTACAGTGTGTATATCTGACAGTGTGTATATCTGACAGTGTGTATATCTGACAGTGTGTATATCTGACAGTGTGTATATCTGCAGTGTGTATCTGCGTGTGTGTGTGTGTGTATATATATCTGTGTGTGTGTGTGTGTGTGTGTGTGTGTGCGTGCGTGTGTGTGTGCGTGTGTGTGTGCGTGCGTGTGTGTGTGTGTATCTGCCGTGTGTGTGCGTTCTAGCTGGGATAGATTCAATGATTAAGGCTGTGTGATTGATTAGTAGGTTCTGGCTGTGATAGATTCAGTGATGAAGGCTGTGTGATTGATTAGTAGGTTCTGACTGTAATAGATTCAGTGGTGAAGGCTGTGTGATTGATTAGTAGGTTCTGACTGTGATAGATTCAGTGATGAAGGCTGTGTGATTGATTAGTAGGTTCTGACTGTAATAGATTCAGTGATGAAGGCTGTGTGGTTGATTAGTAGGTTCTGACTATAATAGATTCAGTGGTGAAGGTGATGAAGGTGATGGATCAGTGAGATCTGGCTGCACCTGTTCTGTCTGGCCCAGGATACACCACTGTTACTATGGACACCATCTGTCTGGTACACACACACACACTCCTTCACAGTCAGTAAAGGAGAAAGTGAAGGAAGGAGGAAAGGAGAAGAGGAGAGGTTGAGGGAGAGAAGAGGAGAGGTTGAGAAGAGGAGAGGTTGAGAAGAGGAGAGGTTGAGGGAGAGAAGAGGAGAGGTTGAGGGAGAGAAGAGGAGAGGTTGAGAAGAGGAGAGGTTGAGAAGAGGAGAGGTTGAGAAGAGGAGGTTGAGAAGAGGAGAGGTTGAGAAGAGGAGAGGTTGAGGGAGAGTAGAGGAGAGGAGAGGTTGAGAAGAGGAGAGGTTGAGAAGAGGAGAGGTTGAGAAGAGGAGAGGTTGAGGGAGAGAAGAGGAGAGGGGATGAGAAGAGGAGAGGTTGAGAAGAGGAGAGGTTGAGAGGAGGAGAGGTTGAGGGAGAGAAGAGGAGAGGAGAGATTGAGAAGAGGAGAGGTTGAGAAGAGGAGAGGTTGAGAAGAGGAGAGGTTGAGGGAAAGAAGAGGAAGAGGTTGAGAAGAGGAGAGGTTGAGAAGAGAAGAGGTTGAGGGAGAGAAGAGGAGAGGTTGAGAAGAGGAGAGGTTGAGAAGAGGAGAGGTTGAGGGTGGGAGGCAGAAGAGAGAAGAGGAGAGGTTGAGGGAGAGAAGAGGAGAAGAGAGGTTGAGGAAAGAGGGCAAGAGGAGAGGTTGAGGGAGGGGGAAGAGGTTGAGGGAGAGAAGAGAAGAAGAGGAGAGGTTGATGGAGGGGGGAGAGGTTGAGGGAGAGAAGAGGAGAAGAGGAGAGTTTGAGGGAGAGAACAGGAGAAGAGGAGAGGTTGAGGGAGGGAGAAGAGAGAAGAGGAGGGTGTGTGCGTATTTTTGCGACCCTATAAGAATTGTTGAAGGAGCATTGAGGACCACAAGCTCATTATAACTATGGTGTCAATGTAACACACTGGGGCTAATAGTGTGTGTGAGTGTGTGTGTGTGTGTGTGTGTTGTTATTGGAAAGTCAGATCCAGAATCTGCAGTGAACCATTACCTGGAATAATCAATAGATAGAATGACAGGGTGCTAACTGGGGGTTAAAGAGAAGTGGGACACACACACACACACACACACACACACTCACTCACAGAGACACGCACACACATGTGTGTCTCTCTCTCTGTCTCTCTCTCTCTCTCTCTCTCTCTGTCTCTACTTCTCCTTCCTCTCTGTAAACCTTCAGATGTTTTATTAGAGTGTGTGGTAGTGTTGTGTGGTAGTGTTGTGTGGTAGGTGTGTGTGGTAGTGTGGTGTGTGGTAGTGGTGTGTGGTAGTAGTGTGTGGTAGTGGTGTGTGGTATTGAAGTGTGGTAGTGGTGTGTGGTAGTGATGTGGTAGTGTGGTGTGTGGTAGTGTGGTAGTGGTGTGTGGTAGTGGTGTGTGGTAGTGATGTGTGGTAGTGGTGTGTGGTAGTGGTAGTGGGTTGTGGTAGGGTGGTAGTGGTGTGTGGTAGTGTGGTGTGGTAGTGGTGTGTGGTAGGGTGGTAGTGGTGTGTGTTACTGGTGTGTGGTAGTGGTGTGTGTGGTAGTGGTGTGTTGTAGTGGTGTGTGGTGCTGTGGTAGTGGTGTGTGGTAGTGGTGTGTGGTAGTGTGGTGTGTGGTAGTGGAGTGTGGTAGTGGTGTGTGGTAGTGGTGTGTGGTAGTGGTTGGTTGTGATGTGTGGTAGTGGGGTGTGGTAGTGGTGTGTGGTAGTGTTGTGTGGTAGTGTGGTGTGTGGTAGTGGTGTGTGGTAGTGGTTGGTTGTGGTGTGTGGTAGTGGTGTGTGGTAGTGGTTGGCTGTGATGTGTGGTAGTGTGGTGTGGTAGTGGTGTGTGGTAGGGTGGTAGTGGTGTGTGTTAGTGGTATGTGGTAGTGTTGTGTGTGGTAGTGGTGTGTTGTAGTGGTGTGTGGTAGTGGTGTGTGGTAGTGGTTGGTTGTGATGTGTGGTAGTGGTGTGTGTGGTAGTGGTGTGTGGTAGTGTGGTGTGGTAGTGGTGTGTGGTAGTGTGGTGTGGTAGTGATGTGTGGAAGTGTGGTTGTGGTGTGTGGTAGTGGTGTGTGGTTGTGTGGTAGTGGTGTGTGGTAGTGGTGTGTGGTAGTGTGTGGTAGTGGTGTGTGGTTGTATAGTGGAGGTCTAGAGGACAGTATAATGGAGGTCTAGAGGACAGTATAGTGGAGGTCTAGAGGACAGTATAGTGGAGGTCTAGAGGACAGTATAGTGGATGTATAGAGGACAGTATAGTGGTAGTCTAGAGGACAGTATAGTGGAGGTATAGAGGACAGTATAGTGGAGGTATAGAAGACAGTATAGTGGAGGTGTAGAGGACAGTATAGTGGAGGTCTAGAGGACAGTATAGTGGAGGTCTAGAGGACAGTATAGTGGAGGTCTAGAGGACAGTATAGTGGAGGTCTAGACAGTATAGTGGAGGTATAGAGGACAGTATAGTGGAGGTATAGAGGACAGTATAGTGGAGGTCTAGAGGACAGTATAGTGGAGGTATAGAGGACAGTATAGTGGAGGTATAGAGGACAATATAGTGGAGGTCTAGAGGACAGTATAGTGGAGGTATAGAGGACAGTATAGTGGAGGTATAGAGGACAGTATAGTGGAGGTCTAGAGGACAGTATAGTGGAGGTATAGAGGACAGTATAGTGGTAGTCTAGAGGACAGTATAGTGGAGGTATAGAGGACAGTATAGTGGAGGTATAGAAGACAGTATAGTGGAGGTGTAGAGGACAGTATAGTGGATATATAGAGGACAGTATAGTGGTAGTCTAGAGGACAGTATAGTGTATAGTGGAGGTCTAGAGGACAGTATAGTGGATGTATAGAGGACAGTATAGTGGTAGTCTAGAGGACAGTATAGTGGAGGTATAGAGGACAGTATAGTGGAGGTATAGAAGACAGTATAGTGGAGGTGTAGAGGACAGTATAGTGGAGGTCTAGAGGACAGTATAGTGGAGGTCTAGAGGACAGTATAGTGGAGGTCTAGAGGACAGTATAGTGGAGGTCTAGAGGACAGTATAGTGGAGGTATAGAGGACAGTATAGTGGAGGAATAGAGGACAATATAGTGGAGGTCTAGAGGACAGTATAGTGGAGGTATAGAGGACAGTATAGTGGAGGTATAGAGGACAGTATAGTGGAGGTATAGAGGACAGTATAGTGTATAGTGGAGGTCTAGAGGACAGTATAGTGGATGTATAGAGGACAGTATAGTGGTGGTCTAGAGGACAGTATGGTGGAGGTCTAGAGGACAGTATAGTGGAGGTCTAGAGGACAGTATAGTGGAGGTCTAGACAGTATAGTGGAGGTATAGAGGACAGTATAGTGGAGGTATAGAGGACAGTATAGTGGAGGTATAGAGGACAGTATAGTGGAGGTCTAGAGGACAGTATAGTGGAGGTATAGAGGACAGTATAGTGGAGGTATAGAGGACAATATAGTGGAGGTCTAGAGGACAGTATAGTGGAGGTATAGAGGACAGTATAGTGGAGGTATAGAGGACAGTATAGTGGAGGTATAGAGGACAGTATAGTGTATAGTGGAGGTCTAGAGGACAGTATAGTGGATGTATAGAGGACAGTATAGTGGTAGTCTAGAGGACAGTATAGTGGAGGTATAGAGGACAGTATAGTGGAGGTATAGAAGACAGTATAGTGGAGGTGTAGAGGACAGTATAGTGGAGGTCTAGAGGACAGTATAGTGGAGGTCTAGAGGACAGTATAGTGGAGGTCTAGAGGACAGTATAGTGGAGGTATAGAGGACAGTATAGTGGAGGTATAGAGGACAGTATAGTGGAGGTATAGAGGACAGTATAGTGGAGGTATAGAGGACAGTATAGTGGAGGTATAGAGGACAGTATAGTGGAGGTATAGAGGACAGTATAGTGTATAGTGGAGGTCTAGAGGACAGTATAGTGGATGTATAGAGGACAGTATAGTGGTGGTCTAGAGGACAGTATAGTGGAGGTCTAGAGGACAGTATAGTGGAGGTATAGAGGACAGTATAGTGTATAGTGGAGGTCTAGAGGACAGTATAGTGGAGGTATAGAGGACAGTATAGTGGAGGTCTAGACAGTATAGTGGAGGTATAGAGGACAGTATAGTGGAGGTATAGAGGACAGTATAGTGGAGGTCTAGAGGACAGTATAGTGGAGGTATAGAGGACAGTATAGTGGAGGTATAGAGGACAGTATAGTGGAGGTCTAGAGGACAGTATAGTGGAGGTATAGAGGACAGTATAGTGGAGGTGTAGAGGACAGTATAGTGGAGGTATAGAGGACAGTATAGTGGAGGTCTAGAGGACAGTATAGTGGAGGTCTAGAGGACAGTATAGTGGAGGTATAGAGGACAGTATAGTGGAGGTATAGAGGACAATATAGTGGAGGTCTAGAGGACAGTATAGTGGAGGTATAGAGGACAGTATAGTGGAGGTATAGAGGACAGTATAGTGGAGGTATAGAGGACAGTATAGTGTATAGTGGAGGTCTAGAGGACAGTATAGTGGATGTATAGAGGACAGTATAGTGGTGGTCTAGAGGACAGTATAGTTGAGGTATAGAGGACAGTATAGTGGAGGTATAGAGGACAGTATAGTGGAGGTGTAGAGGACAGTATAGTGGAGGTCTAGAGGACAGTATAGTGGAGGTCTAGAGGACAGTATAGTGGAGGTCTAGAGGACAGTATAGTGGAGGTCTAGACAGTATAGTGGAGGTATAGAGGACAGTATAGTGGAGGTATAGAGGACAGTATAGTGGAGGTCTAGAGGACAGTATAGTGGAGGTATAGAGGACAGTATAGTGGAGGTATAGAGGACAATATAGTGGAGGTCTAGAGGACAGTATAGTGGAGGTATAGAGGACAGTATAGTGTATAGTGGAGGTCTAGAGGACAGTATAGTGGATGTATAGAGGACAGTATAGTGGTGGTCTATAGGACAGTATAGTGGAGGTATAGAGGACAGTATAGTGGAGGTGTAGAGGACAGTATAGTGGAGGTCTAGAGGACAGTATAGTGGAGGTCTAGAGGACAGTATAGTGGAGGTATAGAGGACAGTATAGTGGAGGTATAGAGGACAGTATAGTGGAGGTATAGAGGACAGTATAGTGGAGGTATAGAGGACAGTATAGTGGAGGTCTAGAGGACAGTATAATGGAGGTATAGAGGACAGTATAGTGGAGGTATAGAGGACAATATAGTGGAGGTCTAGAGGACAGTATAGTGGAGGTATAGAGGACAGTATAGTGGAGGTATAGAGGACAGTATAGTGGAGGTATAGAGGACAGTATAGTGTATAGTGGAGGTCTAGAGGACAGTATAGTGGAGGTATAGAGGACAGTATAGTGGTAGTCTAGAGGACAGTATAGTGGAGGTATAGAGGACAGTATAGTGGAGGTATAGAAGACAGTATAGTGGAGGTGTAGAGGACAGTATAGTGGAGGTCTAGAGGACAGTATAGTGGAGGTCTAGAGGACAGTATAGTGGAGGTCTAGAGGACAGTATAGTGGAGGTCTAGAGGACAGTATAGTGGAGGTATAGAGGACAGTATAGTGGAGGAATAGAGGACAATATAGTGGAGGTCTAGAGGACAGTATAGTGGAGGTATAGAGGACAGTATAGTGGAGGTATAGAGGACAGTATAGTGGAGGTATAGAGGACAGTATAGTGTATAGTGGAGGTCTAGAGGACAGTATAGTGGATGTATAGAGGACAGTATAGTGGTGGTCTAGAGGACAGTATAGTGGAGGTCTAGAGGACAGTATAGTGGAGGTCTAGAGGACAGTATAGTGGAGGTCTAGACAGTATAGTGGAGGTATAGAGGACAGTATAGTGGAGGTATAGAGGACAGTATAGTGGAGGTCTAGAGGACAGTATAGTGGAGGTATAGAGGACAGTATAGTGGAGGTATAGAGGACAATATAGTGGAGGTCTAGAGGACAGTATAGTGGAGGTATAGAGGACAGTATAGTGGAGGTATAGAGGACAGTATAGTGGAGGTATAGAGGACAGTATAGTGTATAGTGGAGGTCTAGAGGACAGTATAGTGGATGTATAGAGGACAGTATAGTGGTGGTCTATAGGACAGTATAGTGGAGGTATAGAGGACAGTATAGTGGAGGTATAGAAGACAGTATAGTGGAGGTGTAGAGGACAGTATAGTGGAGGTCTAGAGGACAGTATAGTGGAGGTCTAGAGGACAGTATAGTGGAGGTATAGAGGACAGTATAGTGGAGGTATAGAGGACAGTATAGTGGAGGTATAGAGGACAGTATAGTGGAGGTATAGAGGACAGTATAGTGGAGGTCTAGAGGACAGTATAGTGGAGGTATAGAGGACAGTATAGTGGAGGTATAGAGGACAATATAGTGGAGGTCTAGAGGACAGTATAGTGGAGGTATAGAGGACAGTATAGTGGAGGTATAGAGGACAGTATAGTGGAGGTATAGAGGACAGTATAGTGTATAGTGGAGGTCTAGAGGACAGTATAGTGGATGTATAGAGGACAGTATAGTGGTAGTCTAGAGGACAGTATAGTGGAGGTATAGAGGACAGTATAGTGGAGGTATAGAAGACAGTATAGTGGAGGTGTAGAGGACAGTATAGTGGAGGTCTAGAGGACAGTATAGTGGAGGTCTAGAGGACAGTATAGTGGAGGTCTAGAGGACAGTATAGTGGAGGTCTAGAGGACAGTATAGTGGAGGTATAGAGGACAGTATAGTGGAGGTATAGAGGACAGTATAGTGGAGGTATAGAGGACAGTATAGTGTATAGTGGAGGTCTAGAGGACAGTATAGTGGATGTATAGAGGACAGTATAGTGGTGGTATAGAGGACAGTATAGTGGAGGTATAGAGGACAGTATAGTGGAGGTATAGAGGACAGTATAGTGTATAGTGGAGGTCTAGAGGACAGTATAGTGGATGTATAGAGGACAATATAGTGGAGGTCTAGAGGACAGTATAGTGGAGGTATAGAGGACAGTATAGTGGAGGTATAGAGGACAGTATAGTGGAGGTATAGAGGACAGTATAGTGTATAGTGGAGGACTAGAGGACAGTATAGTGGATGTATAGAGGACAGTATAGTGGTGGTCTAGAGGACAGTATAGTGGAGGTCTAGAGGACAGTATAGTGGAGGTATAGAGGACAGTATAGTGTATAGTGGAGGTCTAGAGGACAGTATAGTGGATGTATAGAGGACAGTATAGTGGTGGTCTATAGGACAGTATAGTGGAGGTATAGAGGACAGTATAGTGGAGGTATAGAAGACAGTATAGTGGAGGTGTAGAGGACAGTATAGTGGAGTTCTAGAGGACAGTATAGTGGAGGTATAGAGGACAGTATAGTGGAGGTATAGAGGACAGTATAGTGGAGGTATAGAGGACAGTATAGTGTATAGTGGAGGTCTAGAGGACAGTATAGTGGATGTATAGAGGACAGTATAGTGGTGGTCTAGAGGACAGTATAGTGGAGGTATAGAGGACAGTATAGTGGAGGTATAGAAGACAGTATAGTGGAGGTGTAGAGGACAGTATAGTGGAGGTCTAGAGGACAGTATAGTGGAGGTCTAGAGGACAGTATAGTGGAGGTCTAGATGACAGTATAGTGGAGGTCTAGAGGACAGTATAGTGGAGGTATAGAGGACAGTATAGTGGAGGAATAGAGGACAGTATAGTGGAGGTGTAGAGGACAGTATAGTGGAGGTCTAGAGGACAGTATAGTGGAGGTCTAGAGGACAGTATAGTGGAGGTATAGAGGACAGTATAGTGGAGGTATGGAGGACAGTATAGTGGAGGTATAGAGGACAGTATAGTGGAGGTATAGAGGACAGTATAGTGGAGGTATAGAGGACAGTATAGTGGAGGTATAGAGGACAGTATAGTGGAGGTATAGAGGACAGTATAGTGGAGGTATAGAGGACAGTATAGTGGAGGTATAGAGGACAGTATAGTGGAGGTGCAGAGGACAGTATAGTGGAGGTGTAGAGGACAGTATAGTGGAGGTATAGAGGACAGTATAGTAGAGGTATAGAGGACAGTATAGTGGAGGTTTAGAGGAC